>NC_052356.1:58121836-58227767 GCF_009727055.1 Benincasa hispida | reverse complement strand
TGATGTGGTGATAGGGAATCAGAATATTTGCTTCGTCTTGCCGTATCTCCGCAATCCTGTGCCTTCAATCCTGTAAACAAATAAAGAAGGGTCAAATGATTTCAAAACAAAAAACATCAGTTTTTCTCTTCTCTTTTTAATTTATTATTTTTTAGAGGGAAGATAAGTAAAAAAAAAAAAAAAAAAAAAAAAAAAAAAAAAGCTAGTAAGTGGTAGCGAAGGGTTACAGAAGCAAAGATCGCCGCAAGGATGGATGCATCAATACTCAATGCGGGCGACAGTGCAAAATTTGGAGGTGTACTCTTCCTTATCTTTATTTCAAACTTTGCTCTATCACATTGCATGTTATTTTTCAAAGTTTTATCACCGCATCCTCCTTGATTACCGTAATCATTTACCGAGTAGATAAATTTAGTAGTTTACCATATGTTGTTTCTTCACCAAATAAGATTTCAATGATGAAAAATATGTTTCTATCTCTTTCGTCTATACTAGAATCAACTTAAATCTTAAGGTAGTCACCTCATGAAGTATTTCTAGAAGTTAGGGGTTTGCTAGCTTTCTTTCAAACTCTTTTTACAACGCATTCTATGACCATCGCATGACTTATTTTAATTTCTTTTGGTAATGAGGACATTGCCATATTTTAATTTGGGGGTGAAGTATTTATAGTATTTATTTTCGACCTTGCTATAAATTTTTTTTTTTGAAAATAATAACTCCACTGTCAACGCAATGGGAAATCCATGTTAATAAGAGTTAAGTTGTGAAAGGTACTTACCCGTAGTGGGATGTCCGCATGACACACGTAGAGGCAAGCCAAAACGAAAGTAAGTCACCAGGATCAACGCATAAATAAATGACCACAACTCAATTGCCAAGTCGGTATGAGTTTAGTTTGAGAAAGAGTGCATTGCTCATAGTTGGATGTTCACATGACACCTGTGGGGGCAAGCCAAAACGAAGGCAAGGCACTCGGATCGGCGTAAGGTTAGAAAAAAATAGCAATGAAGAAAATTTTTGTCCAAGGAGAAATCATTTGACACCCCGATGGAAAATTTTCTTTTTGAAATAAATCATGCGATGTTCTAGAATTCAGTAAAGTTCTTTTGAAAATTAAGCTTGCAATCCCTAAGTCTTAGAAGTATTTTAGGAAGAGATTTGAATAAGACTTAAGGAAATTCTGGTATATAGGATTTGAATGAAGTATCCTTGAGAAATCTAGGGAAAGAACTTTGCGGCTAACTTGCTAAAGGAATCTTTAGCTTATGCTTGAGGACAAACATTGTTTAAATTTGTGGGTGTGATAACGGGCAGAAATACACGTTATCATAGTGTTGAATGCTTAAACAATGTCGGATTGCGTTAATAAAATATGTTAAATTGTGTCCATTAAGCATAAATTCTATAATATTGCGGTTGCATGCGTCCAATGCATTTGAGCAGTTGATCTTTATATTTTTTAGCAGAATAATGCGTTAACACAATGCAAAGAATGCGATCATAAGAATACATTGGTCGAGCGCAGCTTCACCACAAGACTTTGCGTTGATCTTACTCATAAACATTCACCCAAGAAGAATCACCGCAACAAGGTGGGCGCATCCGGACGAAAGGACAATTAAGATCGATGGGACAGAAAACTGACGATAGTCGGATCCAAATTAAGTTAACAGCCGATAACGGTCACAAAGTACATCCAGCTTATCGGTGACAATTATCCGGTGCATCAGTCAGGAATTAAAGCTATCCCATCTGTACAACTAGGAGAGAGAAGCCACCTTTCACCTTTGATGCCCTATAAATACCAACTGCATTCTTCAAAGAAGTGGTTAAGCAATCGATTATTTCATCATTTTACAAGTTCACTTCTCTGTCCATAGTCTTCTTTCATTTTAAGGCGGGCGCGAAGAAGAAGTTGTGTCGATAGAATCGTTCTGGCAAAGTTGGAGAAAGCACCGGAAGTCTAAGACAGAGAGAGGGCCAACCAAAGGAATTCATAGCCCAAGGTCAGAGCAAAAAGTTTGCAAGCTGAATCGGTCCATTTACGGGCAAACCAGACGTCTCGATGCTTGGAACATACGGTTTTGATACTATGATCAAGTCGTATGGCTTTGACCAGAATATTGATGAACCTTGTGTCTACAAGAAGTCATCAATGCTTCAGTAGTCTTCTTAATGTTGTATATAGACAATATACTACTTCATTGGGAATGATGTAGGTCCTACTGACTGTAATTAAGAACTGGCAAGCAACCAATTCTAAATGAAAGATTTAGGAAGAGGCTCGGTTTGTTCTAGGTATATAGATCTTTTATGATCGTAGAAACAAAGTGCTAGCACTTGTCTCAGGCATCAATACATTGACAAGATGTTGCTCATACTCGATGCAGGGCTCTAAGAGGGACCTATTGCCATTTAGGCATGGAGTCACTTTGTCTAAGACATGTGTCCGAAGACGCCTCAAGAGGTTGAGGAGATGAGAACGCGTCCCATATGCGTCTGCCGTTGGCAGTTTGATGTACGCGATGCTCTGTACTCATCCAGACATTTGCTATGTGTGGGAATAGTCAATAGGTATCAGTCTAAACCCAGGCTAGGGTCACTGGACCGTAGTGAAGACATACCTCAAGTATCTTCGAAGAACGAGGGACTACATGCTCATGTATAAATCTAGGGATTTGATCCTTACTGGATACATGGATTCTGACTTTCAGACTGATAAGCACTATCGCAAGTCCACATTAGGGTCAATCTTTACTCTTAATAGGAAAGTTGTAGTGTGGTGAAGCACTGAACAGGGGTGCATCATCGACTCCAATATGGAGGCGAAGTACGTAGCAGCTTGCGAACGTGTTAAGAAAGTCGTCTGGCTTAGGAAGTTCTTGATAGAACTGGAAGTTGTTCCAGATATGTCTAGGCCCATTACCCTCTATTGTGATAATAGTAGGGCAGTGGCGAACTCCAAGGAGCCGAGGAGTTACAGGCGCAGCAAACATATAGAGCGGAAGAATCATCTGATCCGCAAAATAGTGCATCGAGGGGAATTGATTGTCACGAAGATCGCTTCGGAGCACAATGTTGCTGACCCATTTATGAAGGCTCTCATTGCTATAGTGTTTGAGAGTCACCTACGGAGCATGAGTCTATAGGATCGCCCACGGCTGGACAAAGACAAGTGGGATTTTTTCATGTACTGAAATTTTATGTCCTAGTTTATTATTTTGTACTTGTTTTATTTACACTCCACTTCGCTTTAGGACAAGTGGGAGATTGTTGGGGTTGATGCCCTAAGGTCTCGTGTCCTGTAGTTTGTAAACTATTTGTACGAACACTTGTGTTGTATATATATGATATTTACTTCACATCTTGATTTTGCTCAGTTGTATGTTTTATTTGCTTTACCACAAACCAATAAACATAAAATCCATGGTTATCTATATGTAACTTAGGCATGTATGTGGTGACATACAAGTGGATCATGTCTTGAGTGATAACCAAAATGGTATGAAGTATATGGATATAGGAGGGAAACCTTATCCTGGTAACGCTACGGGTGCGGCTCGCTTTGTGGAATGATCACAAGTGTTGTGACTTATCACAAATGGTCTGATCCCGATCATTTGTGTAGGGGACATTCGAGTGGGGGCGTCCTAAACATAGAGATTGTATAAGACCTAACTACGAAGTGTTAACATCTCGTTATATAACACCATTTATGATAGAGACTTCACTTCACTAGGATGACCATAGGTAACATGATCTCAATCCTATGTGAATTGAGAACTCCTGCCATTGAGGGCGGTCCTTTGATTTGCATGGGTGCGAATGGCTAGGTCACCAATTCAAATCTACCATTTTGGGGATTCTTTTGATTTGGGAGCTGGGAACTCAGATACACAAGATGGAATTCACTTTTTCCCCGAGGTAGGGGCAACTAGATAGATAGCTCCTTTAAAGGCTGATTCCACGACTTGAACGATGTGGTACCACACACCTTCTCTTAGCCCGAGAGATGTTCACACATAGTTAGACTATGTTGTATTGTTCATTAGAGGAATCAATGGTACTTAAGGAGTGAGATGTAACTACAAGGGCAAAATAGTAAATTGGCCCAACTGTACTTACGAGCATCTGTGGAGGGTCATCGTACTCATGATTGGTTATACCCAATGGACACAGAAATATATCTGTGGTAAGTAGAGTTCAGCTATTGATCATTAGTAGAATGCGTGACAGTTAACGGATGGTGGATTTCGTGGCTAAAGAGTTTAGTCAGCTATTCATGTACCATTGGAGCTTCGAGCCAGAGGTCCATTAGGTCCCCTAGGTAGCTTGGATAAAGTCGAGAATCAATGTTTGGGTCAGTTTGAAATGTTCAAATTGACAAGAGGGAGTTCGATTATATATGATATAATTGGATTGGTTAATTATATATAATATAATTGACTAAATGTATGAGATACATTAATTTTGGGGGAAATTATATACTATAGTAGATATGTGATATCAAACTATAGGGTAAGAATATAATATGATTATATTTATTAATTATTAAATTGGTTAATTATGAGATAATTGACCATTTTATTCTCCTCAATCATGTGTTAGTGGGAGCAGCCGCATTCGGTTATGGTAATCGATGAATAAAATGAAAATTGTTTTAATTTGGCAAAAAGGTTCGAAAAATTCGCAATCGGTGTGAAAACGTGTAAACGATCGCCTAGTTTGAGAGCCTATATGATAGTTGCTCATCGTCTAAATGATCGCATACCAGCGTCTAAACGATCGCACGACTTTCATTAAACGATCGCTTAGCTTTCCTAAACGATTGCATAGTGTGTCGCGTTTTCTAAACGATCGTCTACCTTTTATTAAACGATCGCTTAGTAAAACCTATACGATCGTGTAGCTTCATGTAAACGATAAACACCCTAGCTATATGATAGCTCTTTCTCTCCCACTTGCTTATTATCTACACAATCTGTCTTTTCTCCTACCTCTACCAAATTCACCAAAGACCACACTTTGGATTCTCACTTTGAGAATACCAAGGGCTCCAATTAGTAGTGTCGTCCCCGCTGTTTACTTATTCGTGTTGCTATTGTTCGTATAGACGATCGTGCTGCTGCAGTCGACTGATTTGCTGGGCGATAGAGTTCGCGTAGAGGTTCTTCCACTACTTCTGAGTTCGACATTTGAAGAGAGTCTTCAACTAGTATGAGAACTCTTTCCCTTGTGTTTTATTTTTCGAAGCATGTCGTTAATTAGTGTTAATTTGTATTACTATCTGTTAGAATGTATGTGATGTATTTCGATCATTATGAAATCAGAAAGATCCGAACGCACTCATGGATGCTCTTCGTTAAGAGTTCCTTCATAGATAACATAAAGATATTGCCTGAAATGGATCACAAAATGTCTTGCCATCCAGCTATTTAGAATCAAAATACCGAATGAACTCGAAAACTTCTGATCTCTAATAAGTAAACATATAATCTTTTGTTCTCTATAAATACCTCATAATCCATTTGGCTGCTTTCCAATGATCCATCCCCAAGTTGCTCAAATATTTGCCTAACACTCCAACTATAACGCAATATCTGGACACGTACATACTTGAGCGTACATTAGACTTCCAATAGCTGATGCATAGGAAACCTTCAGCACTCCTTAGTCTTGAGTATAGTCTTAAGGCATTGACCTAAATGAAATTTATCACCTCTAGCGACAATGATATCTCTTGGTGCACAATTTTTCATGTTAAACCTACTCAAAATCTTTTTAATGTAGTTCTTGTTGGGATTGATATCCTAAATCTAGTCTATCTCGTGGTTTATAGTTTTGTTAACACGAATTATTTATCTAATAAAATCATAGATATTTTATTTGACATTTAGACAGCATTAATTCAATCCAAATAAACTAAGATCCAAGATTATATGATGTTACTTGAACAGTATGTGGTTGACATACAGGTGGTTCATGTTCAAGTAATAACCTAAAAGGTCTGTAGTAAATGGATGAAGGTTAGATGCCTTATCCTGTTAACACTGCGGATATGACACACTTTGTAATTGTTACATGAGATGTAAGTGTTACAAACAATATGAACCATATTGTTCATATAAAGGCATGCGAGTGGGGGTAGAAGTTTATACATAGACTGGACTACGAAATAATTAGTTTCTCTTTATAACACTATTACTTGAAGAAACTAATATTTCACTAGGATGACCATAGGAGATTTGACCTGTTATTATTTTAGATCTAAGTAATTCATCACCCAAGCCTTGGAATATACTACAACCTCAGGTGGTGACTGGAATCGATTTCTGTCATTTCCGGAAAGTGAATGCCGCCCCTAAGAAGAACGCCCATATTGTGGCAATTCCACCCAGAAGGTAATGCGTCGTGCTACTAGGCGAAGCGGTGGAGTCTTCTGTTTATGATGATTGTCTTTTAATCTATATAGGTGAGAGTGGCCATGATAGCTGACTTAATAAGCCTACCATTTTGGGGATTTGTCTGATTAGGGTGCTGGGAACACAACTACACAAGATAAAATTCACTCATTCTTATTTCTTAGGAAAATAGATAAATTGCTCCCTTAATAGCTAATTCCAAGTCTTGAATAATGAGGTATCATCTTCTCACTGGTCCGAGAGGTGTTTGTTTATTGTTGGACTATAAACTCTTTGTTCATTAGAGAAATTAGTGGTACTGAAGGAGTTAAATGTAACTGCAGAGGCAAAATGGTATTTTGACCTAGCTATAGTGTGAAGAGTGCAACTATCGATCTTTAATAGAGTGATCGGTAGTTCATGAATATTGATTAATTGGATTAAAAGAGTTTAATTAGTTAATCTCATAACATTGGAGTTTCTAATTTGTACATCCATAAGGTCCCCTTGTTAGCTCACTAAAGAATAGTAATGGGGAATGATTTAAATTGCTCAAATCAAATGAGGAAATTTTATATTAAAGAGACTAATATATAATGGTTAATAATAGATGTAATCTATAATCCAAATTTTGTAAGAGAGATATATTTAAATAAGATTCAAATATTAAATTTATATGAATTAGATTCATAAAGAGATGTACACATATAAATATGTGGTATTTATATGTTAATTAACTCCATATTAAATATGATTTAAATAGTTATTTAATTGATTAATTAATGTTTAATTAATTGATTAAGAAATAATGGAGATTGGAGGTTAGTATAAATATATGTTATTTATGATAATTAAATAAATGTATATTAAATAAGATTTAATATATGATTATTTAATTAATGTGTCAATTAATTAAATAGAAGTTATTTAATTAATTAGCACTAAGGGTAAAAGGAAAATTCTTGGAGAAGGGGTTAACCATTCTCCATATAAATATATCATTATAGCCCTACTTATAGCCCATTTAGGGCAAGGAGTTTTTACACAAGTTTCCACATTCTCTCTAATTTCTCTCCAGAAATTCTCTACCCTTTTCCTCTTCAAAAGTTCTTGGAGACCACTCTTCCAAGTTCTTTGGAATCATAGAGAATAGCAAGGTAACTTTATTGGTGGTGTCTTCTTCTTAGAGAATTTTGAGATCGTTGATAATGATGGAAGAGGAAGCTAGAGGAATCAACAAAGGTGAGTCTTGATTTCTTCTCTTCTTCCTCTTTTCTAGCATGCTTATGTTTTTGTTTGAATGTTTATCCTATAAATGCATGTGTTTATATTACTGTTTTTGTTTCCATAAGAAACGAATGTCTAAATGCAAGATATTCACATGCTTCCATGGGAATTCGATTCCTTCAGTTCTTTTGTGATAATCTCATAATACCTTAAGAATGATCTCACAGTTCAATTCCTAATACAAAAGAAGCATCGCCATGATCCTTCATCTCAAAATTCTTTTTGAAAAACCTCCTAGTGTCATGCAACAAATCTACATCATTACTTACTATAAGTATGTCATTGACATATAACACTAGAAAAATTGATTTACTCCTACTGAACTTGTGATATACATAATCCTCCACTATATTCACCTAAAAACAAAAGGAGGTTATTAGTTCATGGAATTTGTGATACCATTGATGAGAGCCTTGCTTGAGACTATAGATATATTGGGGTTGATGCCCTAAATCTCGTAAGGTCCCATAGTTTGTAATTGTAATATACAAATATTTTATTTATATAATAAAATATGTGATATTTTATTTCAAAATTAGTTGCATTTACCACAAACCAATAAACTAACATCCAAGGTAACATTTCATAATAGAGGCTCTGATTTCACCAAGATGAACATAGGTAACATGACCTGAATCCTGAGTAAGTTGTGAACTTCTGTTTATGTAGGCGATCTTTTTATTTGTATGGGTGTGATTGGCTAGATCGCGGACTCAACAAGCCTACCATTTTTAGGATTCGTCTGATTGGAAAGCTTGGAACACAGCTACACAAGAAGGTACTCACTCCTTCCCCAATGTCGTGGTAAGTAGATAAATTGCCCCCTTAAGAGCTGATTTCAGGGCTTGAACAATGTGGTGCCACACCTTCTCCTGACTCGAGAGGGGTTTGGTAATAGTTGGACTATGATTTATTATTCATTAGAGGGATCAGTGGTACTTAAGGAGTTAGATGTAACTACAAGGGCAAAATGGTAATTTTGGCCTAGCTGTACTTACGAGCAATTTGTGAAAGGTCATCGTATTGTTGACTGGTTATTTCCAATGGACACAGAAATATATTTGTAGTGCGAAGAGTGCATCTGTCGGTCTTTAATGGAGTGCCCTACAGTTAACGGATGGTGAATAATTTAATTAAAGAAGTTTAATTAATTATTCACGTACCATTGAGGTTTCAAGCTACAGGTCCATGAGGTCCTTCAGTAGCTCAACAGAAATTAATGAGAATCAATTTTTAGATTAATTTGAATTGTTCAAATTAAATTGAGAGAATTAATTATATGTAATATAATTAATTTAATTTAATTATATATGATATAATTACTATAATGTATTTTGATACATTATAATATAAAGTTTATTTGAGAGGAAATAAATATTTGAATCATATTCAAATATTAATTATATGAATTTGATTTATATAATTAAATTTAATATAAATGGGATTTATATCAATTGCCATTGGTGAGAGAATAGAATCTATAGGTTATATTATATTTGATACAATATAGCTACTATAGGCTACGTGTTATATTTGATATAACATATAGTAATATATATTATATGATAAGGTAGTTACCATATAAATATATATTAAATTGATATATGCATATAAATTAATTTAATCTATTTTATTTTGAAAATCATTTTGGGAGGGAGTTGTAACTCCCTTCTCCTCTTTTCTCTAAAAAACGTGGTAGTGCGAAGTAAGAAGGGAGATAGTTCTTCTTATTCCTAGTGTATTGTTTTTCACAAGAGTGAGATACATAGAAAAGTTCTGTGAGAATTGCTGAATATCATTTTCTTCCTCTTAATACTATCATAATTCATCTCCTCCAAAATAGCCAGAGACCACAAAAACTCTTGGATTCTCATCCAGAGAATACAAAGGAAACATTCGTGGTGGTGTCTGAAGGAACTCTTATACAAGAGTAGCTATGAGCCAAAACCGATCTTTCCAATTCATTGTGACAGAATTGCCACATACATTCAGACATACAGATATGCATTAATAACACTAAATTATTGGCATGCTTAAAGGATGAATAAACAAGAGACCGAGAGAACATACCAGTTTAAGACTTTCTTCAAATGAAATCTTGCTCTCTCCGCAAACGAACTCCTCTCGCTAGAGTGTCAGGCAATCGTTTAGCAACTCTCCCATCGTCTACCACGAACGGTTTCGCACGAACACCAGGAAACGTGGAGGACACCACCACTTAGAGCCCTCAATATTCTCAGAGTGAGAATCCAAAGGGTGGACTTTGTTCGGATTTGGTAGAGGTACGGAAGAAAGACTATAGTGCACAAAAAGACCAAGCAAGTGGGAGAAGTGAAAGACTATCATATAGTTGGGTGCTTGATCATTTAGGCAATGTACACGATTGTTTAGTAAAAACTGGGTGATCATCTATACGATCGTTTAGTTCAGCTCAGACGCTAAGTGATTGTCTAGGAAATGGTAAACGATCGTTTAGTAAATGTATGCGCAGATGTGCAATCGTTTAGTAAATGGTAAGCTCTATCATATAGGCTCTCAAGTACTATGCGATCAATTACAAACACACCGTGAGCAATTATGCGTATATCTTGAAAAATAAAAACCATTTTCATTTTATTCTTTAGTTACGAAAACTAAATTGAACTTCCTACTAACGCATGAATTTGGAGAACACGCCGGGCAATTATCTCATAACTGTCCAATTAATAAAATAATAAATATAATCATATTACATTCATAACCTATAGTTTGATATCATATATCAACCACAGTGTTTTCTCCTCTACTTGATATAAATCACATTTATATCTAATCTCCTCTAAATTAGTGTATCTCATACATTTAATCAATCATATCATATTTAATTAACCAGTTCAATTATCTCATATATAATCAAACTCCCTCTTGTCAATTTGAACATTTCAAACTAACCCAAAAACTGATTCTCAACTTGTATCCAAGCTACCAAGGGGACCTTATGAACCTATGGCTCGATGCTCTAACGATATGTGAATAGCTGACTAAACTTTTTAGTCACGAGATCTACCATCCGTTAACTGTCAGACATTCCACTAAAGATCGACAGCTGAATTCTTCTTACTACAGATATATTTCTATGTCCATCGGATATAACCAATCATGAGTACGATAACTCTTCACAGATGCTCATAAGTACAACTAGGCATATTTACCATTTTGCCCCTATAGTTATATCTAACACCTTAAGTACCACTGATCCCTCTAATATACAATACAACATAGTCCAACTATGTATAAACACCTCTCAGGCCATGAGAAGGTGTGTGGGCCACATCGTTCAAGCCCTGGAATTAGCCTTGGAATTAGCCCTTAAAGGAGCTATCTATCTACTTACCCCTGCTTCGAGAAAAGAGTGAACTCCATCTTGTATGGCTGAGTTCCCAGGTCCCAAATCAGACGAATTCCCAAAGTGGTAGGTTTGAGTCGGCGGCCTGGCCACTTGCACCCATGTAAATCAAAGAACCACCTTCAATGGCAGGAGTTTCCAACTCACTCAAGATTGAGGTCATGTTACCTATGACCATCCTAGTGAAGTGAAGTCTTTGTCATGAATGGCTTTATATAACGAGAGATTAACACTTCGTTGTCAAGTCTTATACAAACTATTTGTATAGGACGCCCCCGCTTGCATGTCCCCTATACGAATGATCATGATCGAACTATCTGTGATAATCACAACAATTGTAACTATTCCACAAAGTGGATCACATCTGTAGTGTTACCAGGATAAGGTTTTCCTCCTATATCCATATACTACAAACGATTTTGGTTATCAATTAAGATATGATCCACTTGTATGTCACCACATATATGCTTAAGTTACATAAAGACAACCAGGGATTTTAGGTTTATTTGTTTGTGGTAAAGCAAATTAAAACATCCAAATGTGCAAAATCAAGAAGTGAAGTAAATATCATATATTATACATTACAAGCATTCATACGAACTGTTTACAAACTACAGGACACGAGACTTTAGGGCATCATCTCCAACAGTGTCTTCATTGATGGTTAGAGGGTTTGAGATTGATCGTGACAAGATTCGGAGAAGGAATTTTGTGATGAAGAATTCTTCAAGGATAAGGTTTCTTAAACCATTTTTTCTTTCTTGATCCCTGTTTTAAAGCATGCTGCAATTTTCTTTTAAATGCATAATATGTATGTTTTTACTGTAAAATTTATTGGGTATTTAGTCTGATCCCATGGTTGCACTTAAGGACCTTTAATGGTTGTTTCAATTGGTATCAAAGCGCAGTTGCTGGCCCAAATTTTTCCAAAAATTCAGTTTAATTTTACAGTGTTCTGGTGGGATTTTGCATTATGTAATTCATGTGATGAATGTTCTGTGGAATGTATGGCTTTGCGATTATTGGATGTTTTCAGGATTGGACTTGTTGGGTTGTATGTTCTAAAACTCGCAATTTGTAATGTTAAACATATTCTATTATCATAAAGATGTTATTGACATTGATTCAATAAAACTGTTGCACTTGTAAAATCTAAATCCAATAAACTAAAAGATCCATGACTATAAGAGTGGATTAGGTTCGAGTAAATAGTCAAAATAATCTATAATATACGAATAAGGTTGGGTGCCTTATTCTAGTAACACTATTGGATGTGGCCCACTCTATAGTTGTTACAATTTGTTGTAAAGTGCTACAAACGAAATGATCCTAATTCGTTCATGTATTGACATAAGAAGTGGGGGTATCCTATGCAATGAGTTTGCATAAGATCGGACCAAGAATAAAGTCACTCTTACTTTATAATATTGTTTACTGTTTAAGACTGACTATTTCGAAGTGATGACCTAGGTAACTTGGCCTTAATCCTGAGCTAACTATGAACTCCTGTTTATTCGGAATTATCCTTAGATTTGCATGGGTGAGGCTTGGCTCTACAGTGCTGGCTCAATAAGTCTCCCATTTCAGGGGTAAGATCGAGTAGAAATCTGGGAACATAGGGTACAAGACGAAGTTCACTCTTACCCACTTTTAGGGATAGTAAAGAGGTTGTTCCCTTAAGTGTTGACTTCGGGTCTTGATCAAGGGGCTCCACCCTCTCATTGGCCTAAGAGGGACTTGGTTTAGTGATTGGATCACAAATCAATTGTTCATTAGAGGATCAGTGGAACTTAAGGAGAAAGATGTAATCTCGGGAGTAAAACAACTTTTGACGCAGCCGTTATTATGAACAACCTGTGAAGGGTTAACTTACTAATCACGGTTATATCAAGTGAACATAATATATCTACAGTGAGGGGGTGAAACTACTGGGTTTTAGTGGAGTAACCCGGTAGTTAACGAATGATGGTTAATTAGGTTAAAGAGTTTAGTGAGTTAATCGTGGATCATTGGAGCCCATGATCTATAGGTCCATGAGGTCCCTCTACTAGCTCATATCGGACTAAACCTTAGAACATTGTGACGAACGAATTTGAAGTGTTCAAATTCGATTTTTGGAGCAAAGCATTAAATATATATGATATATTTAACCTAATGTTTAATTGTTAATTAAACATAAAGAGAGAGAAAATATGAGGTATTTAAATAAGATTTAAATATCAAGATTATGAATAGGGATTCATATAAATTGGGATGGATTTAATATTAAATTAAAATAATTAAATTGTTTAATTAATTTTAATATTAATTTTAAAATTAAATGAAATTGGTCAAAATTGTACTAAAAATCAAATTGTTGACTAGGTAAAAAATGCAATGGAAGTCAAATTGTTGATTTTTGACTTCTAAAAGTCAAAAAGTCAAATTTGTTGACTTTGGACTTTGAGAGTCAGACTTTGATCAAGTTAGTAGAAATATCCAACATTTGTGAGTAGGAAATGCCAACTTTTGTATGGCTAAGTGTTGTCTTCATTTAAAAACATTTGTCCCATTAAATCCTACTTTTAGTTACTGAATTTTTTATGTCAAATTCTCATCAAACTCAAAGTTACATGTTTGCATGTAATGGTCTTTAAAAAAATGAGTATTTATTGTTTTTTGAAGAACTCTTGACTACAGTGGATTTTGATGAGATTATGTGATAATCTCATCCCTTTTTTCTTTCAAAGCTTTAGCTTTGTTTCTTCTCCAAATTAGTCACTCACTGGATTCCACCCTCCCATTCTAAGGCCGTCGAATAGTTGGGAAGACTCTCGTGGTGGTCTACGAACCATTCAGGAGGACATTGGACTTGATTTGGAGAAGATTCAAAGACTACAAAGGTTGTATTCTTTTCCCCCTTTTTTCTTGTTTTATTGCATGCATTCTTATCTTTGTAATTAATCTAATTAGAGTATTTTAGATATGTTTTTCTACCGCTGTGCATGTATTCGTTCCATCCATTTTTACAAATTGGTTTGTAAGGGCTCATGTTTTTTAGGCGTTTAAATGCGATCGAGTCTATATTTAAAGTTTTGAGTGGCTCGTGCTGATTCCATTGTGTTTTATAGAGAAAATGAAGTCCACTTTGGAGGAACAAGAAAGTTCGTTCATTCGTTGCTAGGCTATGCTTGTTGTGTGATGGCACTTGGCGTGAGGCGCTATGTGATAGCATTGTGCGATCGTGGCTATGCGTTAACACTATGTGATCGTGGTTATACGATAGCCCTATGCGATCGTGGCTATACGATAGCTTTGTGCTATCATTGCTATGTGATAGCACTGGATGATCATTGCTATCCGATAGCACTATACAATCATGGCTAAGCATGTCATTGGATGTTCGTTGTTATGCGATGGTTGTGGGCGATTTGGGTTGAGCGGTTCAAGACCTGGTTCACCTGTTTCAAACTGGCTGACTCTTTATTTGTCATAGTTAGATTTACATTTCCTTTTAGTTGTCCAATCTCGATTCGTTAATTGCTTTTATTTTAAACATGTGATGTATGAATTTTATTTATATTTATATGCCATAAAGTATGTCATATAGTATAAAATCCTATCATAGGTTATGCATTTAATTTCATGCATCATTTATATTATAATTGTTATAATATATGTATACGCATGATTTAATTAATATAGCATGCTCATGCATCATATAATATAAATGTTATAATATATGCATGCATACATTAATAACATATTCATGCATCATTTGTATTATAATTGTTATAATATATGGTTCAATGTATCTATGGATGTACGCTATTGTTAGTTTTTACTTTATTATATAAATGTTATATATATTGGTAATGAAATGAAATTGCATGAAGCATGTCACCATTTAGTGTAATTTATAATTGTTATAAAATTACCTAAGTTATAATTGAATGAATGGTTTAAATTTATTTCTTTTACTTATAATTGTTATAACAAAATGAAATTAGAAATTAAAATCAATAATTATGAGTTGCATGCAAACCTTAGGTTAAAATCATCTTTTAAAATTGTTTTAAAACATGATTCAGATGGACCTAAGATCAAATTTCTAATGAGATTAGAAATATAGGTTTAATCTTTTAATTGGTTTAATAGGATTAAATTGATTCTTAATAAAAGATTAGCTACGTAACAAATGTATCTATAATGAACATTTTGTCTAAGGCGAGTTCTGTCTAGGCTGGGGAATTTAAGTTACGAAAATGTAACACCTCTACCTGGGAACTTACTTGGAATAGTGAATTAGATAGATTTGTTACATGCATGAAAGTTTGATTAAATTTTGTTAAAGAGTTTAAAAGACCTTAGTCAAAATTATTTAAACTATCCAAAGGCAAGTGTTATTTTTAGGCAAATTAAACAATCACTTAGATAAAATCAGTAGCCAAATTTTCCTAAGTTAATTAACCTTAGGTAAAATGACCAGTGGGAGGAAAATGGAGTATATGATACTTCATTTTATCCTCTTCACGTTTCTCCTTAAAGGTCACATCGTGAGGTCTATACTCAACCTCGAGGCACCATGGGTGTCCCTCTATGGGTAGCATTTGTATAGATCAATATCAAGGTGAATGGAGATAGTGTTTATAGTAAACGGGAGCGGGACGCATGACAACACATCCTAAGTAAAGTTTAATGCATGGCCTCGTGGCACTACGGGTGTCCCCTTAAAGAATGGCATTTTTGCATGACTTTTTATTCAAGCTTCAACAATGGATATGGTTGCTTTAGTTTCATGTTCCAATCGATTTTCCCTATGGTTGGCTCATTGGAGCAAAACTCTAGGACCTAAAATGAGAGGTTACACTTACAAAAATTGTTAAGCAAGTTTAACAAATTCTGGACCGAACAATGGTGACTAATCACGATAGTAACAAGAAGTTGTTTTGTATATTGGTTGAGAATGTCTCATTTTAGTGAAGGGGCACTTGATCACTCTATAGTGACTTTTTTCCTGCTCATTGAAACATTATTGCAAAATAGATGTCACTTCGAGTACATTAGACTATTTTGCTAAAATTGATTGGTTGTCTTGTTGGTTTAATGCAAATAAACTAATAATAAATAATTTGTATGGTTTCAGCAAATTTATTTCACAATGATTTTCGCTACCTTAAATCTACTCGCCACTGATAAATTAATGGGTGAAAACTACACTTCATGGAAAAATACGATCAACACAATACTTATCATTGATGACCTTCATTTTGTCCTAATGGAGGACGATCCTCCCATTCCACCTCCGGATGCTATTTGAAATATTTGAGAAGCATACGATTTTGGACACGGGCAAACGAAAAGACTTGAGCATATATCTTGGTGAATCTTTTCGAAGTCTTTGCCAAGAAGCATGAGCCCATGTTCATAACCCGTGAGATCATGGAGTCCCTGAGGGGAATGTACGGACAGCCAGCACAGCTCAAGCATGCCACTCTTAAACATATCTCCAATGCCTGTAATGCAAGAAGGGGCATATCTTTGAGAACATGTTCTTAACATGATGGTCCACTTCAACGTGGCGGAGATGAATGGGTTCGTCATCGATGAAGCTAGCCAAGTTAGCTTCATTTTGGAATCTTTACTTGAAAGTTTCCTATACTTCTGTAGTAATGTTGTTTTAAACAGGATTGACTACAAGCTAACCACCTTGCTCAACGAGCTACAAACCTTCCAGTCCTTGATGAAAAGCAAGGGACAAAAGGATGAAACAAATGTTGCACCATCCTCTAAGACGTTCCACAGAGGTTCGACCTTTGGGACAAAGTCTGTACCTTCTTCCTCCGACACTAGAAAGTGGAAGAAGAAGAGAGGTAGAAAGGGGAAAGCTAACCCACCAGCTGCTGCTCAAAAGAAAGCCAAGGTTGCAAAGGGAATTTGTTTCCATTGCAACCAGAAGGGACATTGGAAGAGGAACTTGAAGGAACTCTTATCAAATAGTACCTCTGAGCGGAAGCAAGATCGTTCCAAATTCATTGTGATAGAATTA
Source organism: Benincasa hispida (assembly GCF_009727055.1). Classification (NCBI taxonomy): domain Eukaryota; kingdom Viridiplantae; phylum Streptophyta; class Magnoliopsida; order Cucurbitales; family Cucurbitaceae; genus Benincasa; species Benincasa hispida. The sequence continues at coordinate 58,210,663 of NC_052356.1, read as the reverse complement.
CAACATTTACAATCTAACAGAATAGATATGCATTTCACCACTAATTATCGACATGCTTCGAAACTTAAACGACAAAGAGAATAAGAAACGTACCAGTTGAAGAACCCTTCTTCACAGAAAACTCGTTCTCTCCAAACGAAATGCTCCTCTCGCTCTCTTTGAGAACGTCCACTCTAGTCGTTCACCAAATCACGATCGTCTACCCACGAACGGACTCCACACGAACACAGCATGAAGATGACGCCACCACTTAGAACCCTCGGTATACTTGGTGTGAGAATCCAGGAGGTGTGGGCTTTGTTGGATTTGGCAGAGGGAAGATGGAAACGAAGATTGTATACCACGACCAAGCAAGTGGAAGAAGGTTGATGTCTATCGTATAGACGATGCTTGATTGTTTAGGAAGCGGTACATGATCGTTTAGTAAATAGGCTGCGAGCATATAGACAATCGTTTAGTAAACGCTCGGGTGCGCGATCATTTAGGAAATAGCTAGACGATCGTTTAGCAAATCCTATGCGATCATTTAGTAAGCTGCGCATGTNGATCATTTAGGAAATAGCTAGACGATCGTTTAGCAAATCCTATGCGATCATTTAGTAAGCTGCGCATGTGTATACGATCGTTTAGAAATGTTGAGCTATGGTGTAGGCTCTCGATTTGTTATGTGATAGATAATATACACTAAACGTGAGCCAATGACCGATCTCTTTGCAAAATAAAAATGATTTTCATTTTATTCGTCAGTTACAAAAACTGAAAGCAACCTCCCACTATCATACGGTTACGGAGAAAATGCCGGCACAATTATCCCATAATTGTCCAAAAATAAATAATAAATAGAATCATATTATATTCATTAACCTATGGTTTAATATCACATCATATGCAATACATTAACCATAGTCTTTTCTCCTCCACTAGATATAAATCATATTTATATCATTTTCCTCCCAATAATGTATCTCATATGTAATGTCAATCATATCATATATAATTAAACTATTCAATCATATCATATATAATCAAACTCCTTATCAATTTAAACATTTCAAACTGACCCAAAAACTGATTCTCAACTTGAATCTATTGAGCTACCATGGGGACCTTATGGACCTATGGCTCGAAGCTCCAATGGTACGTGAATAGCTGACTAAACTCTTTAACTATGAGATCCACCATCCATTAACTGCCAGACATTCTACTAAACACCGACAGCTACACTCTTCTCACCACAAATATATTTCTTTGTCCATCAGATATAATCAATCGACAGTACGATAACCCTTCATAGATGCTCGTAAGTACGACTGGGTCAATTTACCGTTTTGCCCCTGTAGTTACATCTAACTCCTTAAGTACCATTGATCCCTCTAATGAATAATACAACATAGTTCTAATATATGTGGACAACTCTCGGGCCATGAGAAGGTGTGTGGCGCCACATTGTTCAAGCCTCGAGATCAACACTTAAGGGAGCAATCTATCTACTTACCTTTACTTCGAGAAATGAGTGAATTCCATCTTGCGTAGCTTAGTTCCCAGCTCCCAAATCAGACGAATCCCAAAAGTGGTAGGTTTAAGTCAGCGATCTGGCTACTCGCATGCATGCAAATCAAAGGACCTCCCTCAAAGGCAAAAGTTCCCAACTCACTCAGGATTGAGGTCATGTTACCTATGGTCATCTTAGTGAAGTGAAGTCTCTATCATGAACGACATTATATAACAAGACTATAACACTTCGTGGTCCGGTCTTATGCAAACTCTTTGTATAGGATGCCCCTGCTCGCATGTCCTCACATGAATTATCAGAATTAGGCCATCTATAGCAAGTCATAACACTTGTAACTATTCTACAAAGCAGGCTGCATCCGTAACATTACCAAGATAAGATTTCCCTACTATATTCATATACTACAGACCATTTTGGTTATCACTTAAGACATGATTCACTTGTATGTCTCCATATACATGCTTAAGTTACAAACGATAACCAAGGATCTTAGTTTATTGGTTTGTGGTAAAGCAAATAAAACATCCAATGTTTATAGACAAAAGTGAAGAAAATATCATATATTATACATCACAAGCATTTGTTCAAAATTGTGTTTACAAACTACAGGACACGAGAGTTTAGGGCATCATCCCCAATTGAACTGTCCTAAGTACTTGGATGAAAGAAGAAGGCCAAGCAAGGTAAATATGATTTACTTGTTTTGGAAACATATTTAGTGGAGAATGATGATTCTGCCTGGATTATAGATTCTTGCACCACTAACCACGTTTATTCTTCATTTCAGGGAATTAGCTCCTAGCGGCAACTTGATGCTAGTGAAATGATGATGCGGATTGGAATTGGGCATGTCGTCTTGGCTGTGGCAGTGGAAGGTCTCCAGTTGACTTTACATAATAAACTCATTTTACTAAAATATATGTATCTAGTTCCTAATTTAAAAATGAACTTAATTTCTTTGAAGTGTTTATTAGAACAATCTTATTGTATCAACTTCCATGTAAATAAAGTGTTTATTTCCAAAAATGGTGTGTATATTTGTTCTGTGAAGCTAGAAAACAACCTTTATGTGCTAAGACCATTAGCGACTAGAGCCCTCTATAAAACTAAAATGTTTAAAACTTTGGTAACTCAACATAAAAGACTTAAAATTTCTTCTAAAGAAAATGGCCAACTTTTACACCTAAAATTAGGACACGTAGTCTTAATAATGGAGAGATTGGTGAATAATGGACTTGTAAGCGAGTTAGAAGAAAATTTTTTACCTGTGTGTGAGTCATGCTTGAAGGAAAAATGACTAAAAGACCCTTTATTGGAAAAGTTCACAACTCCAAAGTACTTCTAGAGCTGGTATATTCAAACCTCTGTAATCCAGTGAATATTAAAGTAAGGGGAGGTTTTGAATATTTCATCACTTTTACTGATGATTATTCAAGATATGGGTATGTTTATTTAATGCAACATAAATCTGAATCTTTTGAAAAGTTCAAAGAATTCAAGATTGAAATTGAAAATGTATTAAATAAAACTATTAAGACATTTCATCTGATCGAGGTGCAGAGTTTATGGATCTTACATTCCAAAACTATTTGCTAGAACATGAAACTGTAGCCCAACTCTTAGCACCTGGTATACCTCAGCAGAATGGTGTATCAGAAATTGAATCCTGTTGGATGTGGTTCGGTCTATGATGAGTTACGCTTCTAGATTTGAGTTTTATGAAGCATGCGTTTTAGCCACTTGTTAGAAGAAAGTGTAGCTTGATTGTCGGACGGAATCAACAGGAAGAGTCTTTTACTTCAAACTAATGAGAGAGATCGAAGGATATGTTGTCGCACGTTCTACTTCCATTTACTATAAGTACTCTCTTCATTCACCTTGATATTGATCTATAAAAATTCCACCTGTAGGGGGACACCCATCGTGCCTCGAGGCCGAGTATAGGCCTCACAATATGAATTTTAAGGGAGAAATGTGAAGAGGATAAAATGAAGTATCATATACCTCATTTTCCTCCCACTGAGCGTTTTACCTAGGGGCTAGGGTTAATTAACTTAGGAAAATCTGGCTACTAATTTTAACTAGGTGATTGTTTAATTTGTCCAAAAAATAATACTTGCCTTTGGATAGTTAAACAATTTCGATTAAGGTCTGTTATACTTTTTAACAAACTTTAATTAAACTTGCATGCATATAACAAATCTATCTAATTCACCTTTCCAGGTACGTTCCCAGGTAGGGGTGTTAAGTTTCCGTCAACTTAAATACCCTAGTCTAGACAGAACCTGCCTTAGACAACAGGTTCCTTATATATACATTTGTTACATAGTTAATCTTTTACTAAGAATCAATTTAATCCTATTAAACTGATTAAAAGATTAAACTTATATTTGTAATCTCATTAGAAATGTGATCTTAGGTCTATCTAAATCATGTTTTAAAACAATTTTAAAAGACTATTTTAACCTAAAGTTTGTATGCAACTCTGAATTATTGATTCTAATTTCTAATTTTATTTTGTTATAATTATTATAAGCAAATGAAATAAATTAAAAGCATAAATTGCAAATAAAGCATACTTACGTAATTTTATAACAATTATAAATTACCCTAAAGTGGTGACATACTTCATACAATTTCATTTCATTACTAATATACATAACAATTATATACTAAAGTAATGAAATTATTAATAATATACTTTAAACATACATTCACACTATATATTATAACCCTCATAATATAAATCATTAATGCATGCATGCATATATTATAACATTTATACTATATGATGCAGGAATATGCTATAATATTAAAACATGCATCTAAACATATATTATAACAATTATAATATAAATGATGAATGAAAATTAAATGCATAACCTATGGTGGGATTTTATACTATATGGCATACAATATGACATATAATAAAAAAAGAAAAAACATACATCACATGCATAATTTAAAAGTAATTAATGGACCAAGATTGGACACTTAAAAGGAAAAAAAAATCTAACTATTACAAATAAAGAGTCAGTCGGTTCGAAACAAGTGAAATGAATCTTGAATCGCTCGATCCGAACCGCCCAGCAATGATCGCCCATATGCAACGCATAGCAACGATCATCTAATGCCATGCCTAGCCATGATCATATAGTGCTATTGCATAGCAACAATCATCCAGTGTTATTGCATAGCAACGATAGCACAATACTATTGCATAGCCACGATCGTATAAGGTTATCTCATAGCCACGATTGTATAGTACTATCGCATAGCCACGATCGTATATGCTATCGCATAGCAACTTACGCCAATTGCCATCGTAATGCAGGCATCGGCCAATAACGAACGAACAAGCTTTCTTGTTATTCCAAAGTGGACTACGTTTTCTCCAGAAAACATATGGGAACAACACGAATGACTCAAAACTTTAAATACAGACTCGATCACATTTAAACATCCAAAAAACATGGGCCTTTACAAACCAATTTATAAAGAAAGCGATGAATCTATACAGTTCAATCCCGAAAATATCCAATAAACGCAAAAACATACATTCCACAGAACATTCATCACATGAATTACAGAATGCAAAATCCCACCAGAACACTGTAAAATTAATCCGAAATTTTGAAAAAATGCAGGCTAGAAACTTGGCTCTGATACAAAATGATGGAACCAGTGAAGGTATTTAAGCGAAATTATGGGACGGACCAAATACCCAAAATTTACAGAATATAAATTTTACAGCAAGAACATACAAATTATGCATTTTAAAAAAATTGTAGCATGCTTTAAACAAGAAAAATAGAATAGTAAAAGGGTTTAAGAAACCTTACACTTGAAGAACTCTTCTTCACGAGATCCTTCTCCAAAACTTGTCACGAACAATTTCGAACCCTCTAACCGTCAGTGAAAGCACCACCATGAATGTTTTCTTTGTATTCTCTGGATGAGAATCTAGGAGTTTTTGGACTCTGGCTATTTTGGAAAAGGAGGATTTGAGAGTATTGAGAGGAAGAGATATCTTTCAATTTTTTTCACAGAACTCTTCTGTGTATCACTCTCTTGTAGAAAGAAAAAAAAAACTCCCCAAGAAGAAGAACAACAACATCTCTTTTTACTTCCCCACTACCACGTTTTAGAGAGAAAATAGGGGAAGGAAGTTACAACTCCCTCATAAAAAGATTTTTAAAATAAAATAAAATAAAATAATTTATTTTCATAAATTAATTTAATATATATTTATATGATAACCACCTTATCATATTATATATATATGCAATAAAATGTTATATCAAATATAAAACATAGCCTATAGATTCTATATTGTATCAAATACAATATAACCTATAGTTTCCATTCTCTGACCAATGACATTTAATATAAATGAGATTCTCATTTATATTAAATTAATTATATCATATATACCTAATTCCCTCAATTAATTTGAACAATTCAAATTAATCTAGAAATTGATTCTCATTAATTCCCATTGAGCTACAAAGGGGCCTCATGGACTTGTAGCTTGAAGCTCCAGTGGTATGTGAATAATTAATTAAACTTCTTTAATTAAATCGTTCACCATCTGTTAACTGTCGAGCACTCCACTAAAGATTGATAGCTGCACTCTTCGCAATAAATATATTTCTGTGTTCATTAGATATAACTAATCAACAATACGATGACCTTTCACAAATTGCTTGTAAGTATAGCTGGGCCAAAATTACCATTTTGCCCCTGTAGTTACATCTAACTCCTTAAGTAGCACTGATCCCTCTAATGAACAATAAATCATAGTCTAAATATTACCAAACTCTTCTTAGGTCAGGAGAGGGTGTGGCACCACATTGTTCAAGCTCCATAATCAAATCTTAAGGAAACAATTTATCTACTTACCCTGACATTGGGGAAGGAGTGAGTTCCTTTTTGTGTAGCTGTGTTCCCAGCTCTTCAATCAGATGAATCCCCAAAATGGTAGGCTTGTTGAGTTAGCAATCTGGCCATTCTCACCCATACAAATAAAAGGACCGCCTTCATAAGCAGGAGTTCATAACTTACTTAGGATTTAGGTCATATTACCTATGGTCATCCTGGTGAAATGAGAGTCTTTATTATGAACAACGTTATATAATGAGACTAAACATTTCATGGTCCGGTCTTATACAAACTCCATAGAATATCCCCACTCACATGTCTTCACATAAACGATTAAGATCAGATCAGCACTTTATAATGATTGTAAAATCTACAAAGTATGCCATACTCGTAGTGTCACTAGGATAAGGTATCCAACTTTATTCATCTACTACAAACCATTTAGGTCATCACTTAAACATGATCCATCTGTATGTCTCTACATACATGTTTAAGCTACAAAGATAACCTTGGATGTTAGTTTATTAGTTTGTGGTTAATGCAACTAATTTTTGAAATAAAACATCTCATATTTGATTACATAATTTATGCATTGGAAACTCATAAGAGAAAACTTTTTATAAATTTAGTCACTCACAGTCTTATGCTAATTCCTTATGGGTGATAGGCTTCTCCTATTGGCGTTTGCCCTGTGACATTGATAAATACTCTTAGTTAATGCCACTAGCTTCCTTTTTAATTGAGCTTACACAATAAAGCTTAACATTAAACTTAGGGCATTGTCACGCTTATCATCGCATTACTTAGTCTAACACATCCCATACTTAACCAAATTTAACTCTCAATTAGCTAGTGGGTGACATGCGGCCGCAACGCTCACCTAGACGTTAAGACGGGTGCACCTTAATAATGTGTCATGTGCGTGCTTACACCCTCTCAATGTTCTCAATCGATGGCTTCTTCCTTTCCCGTCCATGAGCTCAGTTCACACACACACCTAGTCAATGCCTCGTGCTCAACCGTGCATATGCTTGAGCTTGCCATGTGCTCAACGCTTAATCGAGGTTTTCAGTTGTTTGCTTGTTTCTCGAAAGCAACTGCTTGCTTATTTAACTACCAATTCCCAGACTTCAACTTTTCATATGAATAACTTAAATTCTAGGCATTATCTTGAGAAATTTCCTTCTACAAACTTATCATAAACATCTAAACTTCCCTACTTCAAAATTTTAGTTCTCGATTCCTTCTATCAAGCTCAAAATTCATCAATCTTCCTACCTTGCCTGATTACATCCAAAAGTTTGAAACACTTTGAAGATTATTCAATCTTCAACCTAAATTCGTGGAAAATTCTTCTCAACAGCTCCAGTTCTCCTTCAACATCATTGAAGCTTCAAGTCAGCAGAAATTCTTCTACTTTAGCACCAATGGATTGGCCAGACCATTCCTTCTTTCTACTTTTCTTTTATACTTGTGAGTGCATGACCATCATGCATGCTTAAGGTGACAACTAGTCCACTGAGCATGATTAAGGCTAAGCACAACAGCTGGCCCACTAAGCTTGGTGGTTAAGCTAAACTCTTTCATCTCTTCACCAACGCTTAGGCTACTAAACCATCGCATGGCCTAGCTTACAACACACAAGCCCCTCTTTTGACCAAGGCGTCTCTAGCATTCGCATTCTGCCCTCACGAATTAAGACCATGTGTTAACACATACTGCTCATCAACACTTCTAAACCTTTATTGCACTCTTCCGTGTCCCCTCAAGTTTAGCGTACGTGTTTGTTTTGTTGCACACGCCTCAACCTGTCGACCATCACCTCACAACTCGAAACCCAGGCTTGGCCCTTAATCAACACACAGCTTGCACCTCACGGTCCATCTTGCCATTGACTTGGTGTCTCTCGTACCCTTCCTTAGACAAGATAGGCTGCTGCATCTCTCATGCCTTAGCATTCAACAAGCTTACTATGGCTCTAAATGGATGGTTCGCACTTAGCCATTTTACCTTTTTACTACTAGGCGTCACCTTGCACCCCTTTCTATCCGAGAGCCTAGGCTTCAATACTTAGAATATTTTCCTTCTAAAACTTCTAAGCATCTTCTTACACATAACATTCATACAATAAAATTAACTATACTTCAATACATTAACTTAAACATGCTTAATAGGAAAAGTAAGGCCTAGGGTTTACACAGTTGTTCCTCAATAGAAATAGATTTATTAGTCCTTAATGCAAGGTCCAAATCCATACACTTGAGAAGTATCTCTAGGCTTTCCTTCCAAATCTTGAAGTTTGATCCATTCAACTTAGGAATTGAACTCAAATTTCCAGATATTTGAGTAAGACCAACTAAAACAATAAACAACAAAACATATACTCACAATTAAAATATAACAAAACAATTTCATATATGGGTTGACCCCTTTTACAAGATACCGAGCATAACATTGATGTCTAGTCTTTGGGCAAAGATACCAATTGTAAATGGTACTCTCAATGTAGTAATCAAAGTACTAACAATAAACTCTTAAAAAAAATAGTCTTTCTTTGAACCGACTATTTTTCACATGATTAATCCTTATAATTGTCACATACTCATTACCACATTCATACCCACAATTTTGCAAAATAATTATCTTTCTTTGGGCCGATAATTATCCACATAAATTCATGAATATGCACATCTTATATTTCATAATTAAATCAATCTAGATAACAGAGGCTACTTTGGTCACATATTATTTTGATCAATTCAATCCAAAATATAAGACACATTAATATAATAATATTATTGTACAAAAATAATAGAAGAAAAACACCATATACCAAAATATTAATCAAATTTAAATTTAAATTTACCACATTATCAATAAAATTTAAATTTAAATTCACCAAAATATCAATCAAATTTAAATTTAAGTTTACCACAATATCAATCGAATTTAAATTTAAATTCACGGAAAATCACTCAAATTTAGATTTAATCCACAATATAATCAATTAAACTTGAATTCATAACATGATTAATCAAATTTAAATTTAAATCTACAAATAATTAATTAAATTAAAATGTAAATCATTAATCAAATTTTAAATTCAAATTCACAAACTCATCAATCAACAACCAAGAAGCATCCGCAAGAACTTCACTGAAAACTTAGAAACGCCAACGAAAAATTCAATCCACACTTGACCGAGATAAGAAGGCCAACGAGACCCTGAATCAATGATAAATCCAAATTGTTGACAAATTTAATATTATTAAACCATATATAAAAAAAAACCACCAAAGTCAATCAACCTTAAAAAACCACCGAATTCAATATTATCAAACAAAACCCCAGTAAAAACCACTTAATTCAATGTTTCTATCACACAATTTTGATTGATATTCCCAAGAATTCTTGAAGTATTAATGTTGATTGTCCTAGCCTTTTTTAGGTTTTTTCTTATATATATGTCTTTAAACATCTTTACCGAAATCAAGAATTTAATCTCATGCTCAATCGAAAATAAAATAAATCAACAAATCAACATAAAATTCGTGCTCTAATATCAAATTGTTAGTATAATTAATTTATATCTATATCGAATAGATAAACTCTAGGATCATTAATGTCAAATTGTCTTGAATATATATGTACCAGATTCCACTGAAAGATTAATGATGACTCTAAAGTGGCTATTGTCTTCCTTAACCAAAACTCCAAATGCCGTTAGTGAGATCTTTGGGATCTCTCTAGATGGGATTCAAGAAATACTGAATGTTTATTGTTTTAGTATATCAGGGATCATAGTTCTAAGATCTCTTTATATATTAGTTCAATTATTAGGAATGAGCTTCTACCCATTTAGTCCATATTCAATTAGGAATTTAGGTCTTAATTAAATAGATCACATAATAAGGCACAATCTAATAAAATTGATAAATTATTAATCTACATACATAATCCATACTTTAATTATACACATTATTATTTAAATACATCTAACAGTTTGGACTTCCTTCATTGACCAAGTCTACACGTACGCTGACATGGCAACCATCTATTGGCCATGGTTGATGACTTGGATTAATAAAAGTTGTGTATTGGGTACACGGTTTTGGTACTCTATTTTTTTCAATACTTCTCCCTTCAACCCTATTTTTGCAATTTCTTTCCTATGTACCTTATTTTTCTCATTACTTTAAAAAAAATACATTTTCCTTGAACTTAACCATAGATTTTTTAAAAAACTTTTGTTATCTATCTATAATTTTACTATGAATTTTGAAAACATATTAATCTATTATATTCATTTGCATGAAAATTATTATTATTATTTCACCAATTCGGTAAAAATTAACTTTGATGGACTAAATTTAAAATCTATTGAAAATACAATGATTAAAATTGGACAATTAAAAGTACGAAAATTAAAATTGAACAAATTTCAAAATATAGAGACTAAAATGATAGTTTAACCTAATGATGATGATGTTGATGTGTTAAAATAATAAAGGTAATTGCAATTGGCAGCACTTTTAAGGTTAATAATTGAGTATATAGCATATTCTTAAAGCAAATATAAATATAGTAAAATCTATATGCAATAAATTCTCTAAAATAGGCTCTATCAATGATAACCTCTTATGAACGATATAATTTATTATTGATAGACTTCGAAAATTTGATCTAAATTTTGTTGTATCTACAAGTTTTTTATATTATATCATATCTATTGATATTTTGAGTGTAATTGCTATATTTACAATTATGGCAAACAATGATATGGAGTGTTAAAATTTAAAAAAAAAAAAAAAAAAAATAGAGGATCCAAAAGAGTTATTTATGATGGGACCTAAGGGTGAAATAAATCACTATTGCTTTTTGTATTGGTCGTTTTCAGGCGTACAATGTGGAGCCATCACACCCAAGAATTCGCCCCCACACGCTTCTGCTACCTCTAACCACACACGTATGCCATTTGGTGCTAAATTCCACGGAGAGAATGAGCCACATTTTGTTTTATCTTTTCAGATTCATTGTAAATTATGAAAATAATATTTTTATATTTTCAATGTATTGAGATTTTAAATTTTAAAATTATAATAAATAAAAAAAACATTTAAAAATATAGTATGTTATGTTATAAATTCAAATCATTATTTTAAAATTAAAATATGTACCATGTAATTATTATAAATTATATAATATTATAAAATAATAATTATACGTAAAAAAATTAACATAAAAAATCATATATTAATTAATAATAGTTTATAGTTAACTAAATAATTAATGAGTAACTATAATTAGTTATTTTTTATTTATAAATATAATATCACACACATTTAGAACAACTATTTAAGTTAGTTACAAAACTCTATTGTGCAATTAAACAAACATATCTAAAAACATTAAATACAACTTTATTTTTAATTGAATCCTTTATTTACAAACTTTTGTTTTTAGATTTTCTACTAATAGATCTAAAGGATTGTTTGGTTGGAGGGTTATCTACATAAAAATTAGTACAATATCTAAAACCATGTTTGTTTCACAGTTTTCAACCATTTATTTGGAATAAACTATTCATAGCATCCTCACTTCTAATAGGCAAGAGTTTTCTATTCTCTCCCAAAATTATGGTCTTTCTTTTTTTCCCTCTCTATTTGTTTTTTCATTTTATATATAATTTCTTTTAGAATATATTTAATTAATTAATACTAATTTAACAAAATTAATATGAATATTTTTTTCAATAAATCAACAATAATCTGTTAAAATATTTACTTAATTTACTTTTACAATAAAAATTTATTAAATGAATGTAATTACTTCTTTTACAAAAATTATTAATTAATTAATTAATAATATCTTAAATATATTTAATTAGTATGCTATGATCATTAAATTTAGTTAGTACAAAAATTTATTTTTCAATAATAATAATTTATTTTTTTAATAATCAATCAATTATTTATTGAGACTAATTTTAACGTGATGCTTCTTTATGAACATATAATCATTATTGATTATTTATAGTCAGTTAATTATTTATTATGGTTAATTTATATTACATCATTCATTATTAAGATATCATATTTATAAAACCTTTTTTTAGCATTCTCTATTAATATATCATATCTTTATCTCATTTTTCACTTTTTATATAATATATTATTTATCATAATATATTTTCTTATATTATTTAATTAAATTTGAAATTACTAGTGTTGAACNAATTAATATGACGTTCCTTAAATATATTAATTGGTTAATTTTAATTATAAATTATTTAATTTTTAAATATTTATAATTAAAATTATTATTGATTCTTCATTAATTAATTTTTATCAATATATGGAGCAATATTTATTGCTTAATTAATTAAATAATTAAAATTATATAAAATTTTCATGCTTAATTTCATAAATTAAATCCAAATTATGATAACATTCTCATGGACAACCAAACACATTGATCTTTAATTCCTAAACATCTTATTCCCAGGTACATATATTCTCAGGTATCTTTTATTCCAACTATTTATAAAACCTTAAACCAAACAACTCTTAAAAGTTTGAATCTTCAGTTTCACATGTCATGGAGCTTCAAAAAGAAAAGAAAGGAAAACTAAACTAGGCTAACCTACAAAGTACACTAATGTTGAGGATCCCACATTGTATGATACATGAGTTATTCCTCTCATTATCAATTGGTTTTTCAATGGAGCCATTTGTTATCTAATATAATACTAAGCCCATGAAGCCCAAACACGCATTTGGTCATACCAAAGAGGTTCCACCTGGAGGAGCATGCTATCCATGAGCTACTCATCTCATTGCTAATTAGTTTGAGCTACTAATCTCATTGCTAATTAGTTTTGAGATGACACTAACAAATTGAATTAAGTTTGTATCAATTTTTGGGTCGATAAAATATGTTCGTTCATAGTGAATCATTTGTAGAGTTTAAACAAAATATACTAATCAAATTGAAAATTATGAGCAAACATGAGCATAATATAATGATAATCAACATATATTCATGGTTGAAGATTCAAATTTTCATACACCATAATTGTTATACCAATTTTTTTTCCGGACCAATTTTATACCACAGAGATTTAGAAGAAAATTTTAAAATTACAAAAGAAAATTAAAATGATAAAATTACTACAACATCTTTTACTGACACTCATAGAAGTTTATCGTAGTCTATTGTAGTGTATCACTGATAGATAGTAAAATTTTACTATATTTATAAATAAATTTAACCATTTTTCTTTATTTAAAAACAAGTTAAAAGAGTTATGTTTGGGTGTATATTTTTCTCTTTGAAATTAATGAAGAAGTATACAAAAGGGCTTTCTCAAAGTTTTAATACAAGTTAGGTCAGATAAATCAAATGAATTTCAAATTGGGAAGAAAATTAGTTATAAAGGATAAATAGCTCTTTAAAATATTAGAGAAAATTAACAAATGATAAGTAGTTTTTCTATTATTTAGAGTAGAATTTGCAATTATGTTAATTTTAAAACATATATCTTTTAGGTTTAAAAAAAACATATTTCTTTTAAAAATGAAATGACACGAGAATGGTCTTTTCTTTTTTTCTTTTATGAAATCAAATTTTCGAAAAAGGAAAAATAAGAAAAAAGGGACACAATGTCCAGAATTGTGTATTAAAAATGAATTTTGTTTTGAAGAAATATTTAATTATTTATTATGAATAAATAATGGAAATTTCGTTCTTAGAAATTACTCACAAAACCTGCCTTTGATTTTCCCTCAGACAGTTTGAGTTAATTATATTGCTCATTTATTTATTTTAAATCAATAAAACCTTAACCATTAATGAGAAAGATAGAATATGACTCCATCAAATTATGAAAAGGATTTAAACATTTTGATTAAGGTTAACCATTATTTATTTTAAATCAATAAAACCTTAACCATTATCAAAATTTGCTTATTTATTTGTTAGTAACGATTGAAACATTATGAAAAGGATCATCTTCCTATTAATCATACCCATCAAGACATAATTAGAGAACACAATAATAAACTCAATCCTTATTTGGATTGTTGGTCACATCATATCTAATACATCATCAAATAAAACGACCCCAAATCTAGAAATCACCATCCTTTCATTGCATGACACATCCACTTACAAACCTGAAGTCTCTAAATGGTCGAACAATTCAATAGATTCATTCTAGGCATAATATTTTTATACACCTAATAGATACTTGAGAACGTGCTTATATAATCCACAATCCATTAATATAAAAATACATCGAGAGAATAGGATGTTGATGAAAAACCTTACTGTCTCGCAAATTCTCCGCGTCACCACACACTCAAGGGAAACTTCAGGAGATGAGAGAAAACTGACTATAGCTTTAGGTTTAAACAATTTACATCAATATGCCTCCAAGTGGGAATAAGAGATGCCCAAATCTTCTGAGCCCGAGGATAACCAAATAACATTTGTTCCGTGTTCTGACAGGTGACCCCACACATTAGGAAAAATGGAAGCATATCCATAGGCGATGACAAAGATTATATTGAAAAGTAAGTTAAAAAATTATGGAAAGCCCACCACATAAAATAATGCTTAATGTTAAAAGAGTTTTGTAATTTCTACCCTCCTTTTTGCCAAACTCGCCCAAACCAGCTCATTATATGATGGCCTATTACCCCATCCAAACCTTGGTACGTCATATCTTTAAATTGTGGAGAGTTTGAAATCTTAAACACAGGGAACAAGTTCTTCTAATCTTTGATCATCTTTCTCAAATTTATTTAGCTTTTTTTGGAGTGGTGTATATTTAATTATTGAGAGTTATTCTTATTATTATTGTGGACCGGGATTTAACTTGAATATGAAAAGTTCTCAAACATAATTGAGATAGTTTTCTTTTATCAAGGCTTTTCCTATTCCAAGTTTAAAAGCTACCAGGTTCACTAAAGTCTTTCTAGAAGTAACAACTAATATTACATTTCTCCTCAACTATTAAAAGATGAGAATTAGGAAAAACCATGCCCTTCAACACCTATGCCAAAAGAGAATTAAGAATTGCGTAGAATAAGACAAGCTAGCCCAACGAGGAGGAAGTGCTACAAATTTTAAAATGTAAAACCGTATAAATGCAACTTTCTAGCACTCCATTATTAATAAACCCAACCATTTTCATGAGAATCATATTTGTTTTAGTTCAACATGGAAATTTTTAAATCTCAAGTAGACATTTTATGCCAATTGAGTTATGCATAATAAAGTTCTTTTCAAATAATTTATAACTAATTAAAATTGTAAAGTGGGTATCATAATCAATCGTTATGTTAATTATTAGATAATATGACGTATCTAACATAAGATTTTAAAAGTTATAGAGTTACTTAACTAGCTAAATGTCATAGAATTTAGTAAGTTATTCTACAAGGTTATCAATTAAGGTGGTGCATAGCCACAAACTAACTTGAACACTCATGTATACCTAACAAAAATTTTGTGATCAAAATAAAAGATGTCACAAATTTCTTACCTAACTTGGTTTTGAGATAAATATATATTAATATCCTTGGAAAAAGTGGCCTCCATATGAAAAGCTCACAAAAAGCAATTCATTGATTACACCCATGTGGAATAGGAGAGAAAACAAAGAAGGCCTTAAAAATCTTAAAGAAGAGAATTGCAACACTTGCAATTTTTTCCCCTCTTGAAAAGGTGGCCCTAGCACATGTTTCTTTATATCATCTTCCTTCTTCAACTAAACCTTTCATTTTCAACTCACAAATCAAGTAGCTATCAGGAATTTTTATGGTTCAATGTCAATCCTTTGTCTTGTGCAAATTTGGAAATTTGTAGTTCTCTCACCTCTAACAATTTTCTCATCTTAATCACCTTATTAATTTAAACTCATACTTCTTTGTGAGCTTAGCTTAAATATTTATATCTCTTCTATTTTGATCTTTATATCCTGAGTCGAACATTATATAAATTCGAATAGATGTGTATTGTTCTTCTATATGCGATATTGTGCGACTAGTGCGATAATCATGTTCTTGATGGTTGTCATTGTGACATGATAGAGATTGATCATTGTATTATATGAGCTCTTCTTACGCAACTTGAAGTAAGACAATCTCTTCTTAGAGTGTGTTTAATTCAACTTTTCAACTATTTAATTTTGAAAATAAGACATTTTGAAAAAAATTAAAGTGTTTGGCAACCTCTCCAAATAGCTATGAAACACATTCAAAGTTTATTTTAAACAATTTTTATCAAAAGAATTTAAATAAAATGATTTTTTTGAAAAATATTTTTTCTCTAATTAATCTAAATATACACTTAATATCACTAAATTAATATTGATGGATCCTTTCAAAAAAAAAAGAAAATAATAATAATAATAAGAAGAATAACAATAATAATAATATAGGATGTAATGAAAAACTAACAACTTACAAGGGTTTTCCTTAATTTTAAATAATCTTTGAACTTCCACAAAAAATTGATATCCGCGGTCATTGCAATACAAGTTAATCAAATTAAACTTCAGATTAAACTTAGTCCTTGGTCTGTGAATTTTCATGTTAGGTTTAGTATCTCCTTGAGTTTTAAAAAGGAATTTGTTCAACTTTCAATTTGTGTCTAATTAATTCTTAGATTATAAAATGTCAAATAGGTCCTTTAACTTTCAATTTTATTCTAATAATAAGTCTCTAATATATTCAGTCCTTTTTAAAATAACAAATCTTTTGTACATAAAATAAATTTTGTGTCAAATAGATCATGTTTTCTATCTGAATCTGATTATCTCATAGTTTGTGATGTGATTGGATTCGGGGTGTACTAGACACACTTGTATGATGATCGGGCTTGAGGCTAAGGATGAGACAAGAGGTGAGTCAACCTAAAGGTTCAACGTAATCACACCCTGTATGTTAATTGGGCTCCTTGGGCTCAGAGCTGGTCAGCCTTGAAGGTCGAGGACGAGTTTAGGAGTGGGTTGGCCCAAAGTCCCAACTCCTTCCCTTGACTCAATTCATCTTCCCTTGGCCTTGATTCATTTACTATTTCTCTTATTTATTGAATTTATCCTTTTGATTCAAAATTACCCATTATAATAACATCCATTAATAGGCAGAAATTTTGAAAATTTTCATCATATAACAAAAACATTGATATATGTGTATTATGTTGGAAATGACTCTCGAGCTTAGACCCATAGCAAAAGTAGAAAGAATCCTATGATGGAGAATTAAGCATTGCCTTAAAGGTATAAAGGGGTGCAAAAGAAACAACTTTTTATTACTTATTCGTTTAATTTTTTCAATCTAAAAATTAAATCTTGGGGAGCAACCGACACAGTGATTGATACCGAGGTCGTGTCGTAATTGCTTAACTCTTTCGCATATGTTTTTACATTCTAAAAGCAATAGATTTTCAATAGATGTCGATCAAGAATGGTAAGGTTCTCCCCGATCTGTCCAAGCTCAAACCACTCGATGGAGCGAATTACCGCTGCTGGTCTAAAAAATTGTTGATCTTCTTCAAGCAACTGGAGGTTGATTATAAATCCTCACCACAGAAGCACCTGTTGCTGTCAAGAAGGTGTCTATTGTCACTGATCCAGAATCTTCGAGGTAACCTGTCGCTATTTTTGACCAACTGGGGCAACCTCTGAGATCAATCCTGATAAATACGAGAAAGACAACAAAACAGTATGTGGCCATCTGCTCACTCATATGACAGACCCTATGTTTGATCTATTTCTGGTCCAAAAATCAACTAAAGAAATCTGGAACGCATTGGAGTCTTGGTATGGAGAATATGGTGGTGGACGAAAAAATACGTCATCGAAAAATGGCTACAATTCCAGATGACCAACGAGAAACCTATTATTGAACAAATCCATGAGTATAAAAACTTGGTAGCAAACATTCTGTCTGAAGGTATGAAGATATACGAAATACTCCAAGAAAATGTGTTGTTTGAGAAGTTTCCTCCATCCTGGAGTGAATATCGAAATCATCTGAAACACAAAAAGAAGGATCTGACACTCCAGGAGCTAATCAGTCGCATGTGCACGAAAGAAGCCAACATGCTAAAAGATAAGTTAATTTCTGAAAATCTAAATTCAGTTGGTGCTAACTTGGTTAATCTTCTACTATTAACTCAGTTAGGTTTAAAAATCACAACAAGCAACCTGACAATCCTCTCAAAAGAAAGGACATAAAAAATCTACAGGCGGGAAAATTGAAAGGAAGAAATTAATTTGCCATGTTTGTGGGAAGCATGGGTACAATCCTATCAATGCAATCAAAGGAAAGGAAGGTCAGATCAGCGATCTACTCCACAAACCAATCTTGTTGAACAAAATGACATGATAGCAGCTGTTGTGGAAGCCAATTTGGTGGAAAACAAAATTGACTAGATTCTTGATACCAGAGCTTCAAGACACTTTTACTCAAACCGAGAAATCTGGTAAGACTACAGACTCTACTGACGAAGAGTATGTATTTATGGATAAAGCTGCCACAACAGGAGTACTTGAAAAAAGGAAGATTCTTTTTTAAAAATAGTACTTGGTGGAAAACCTTCCTTACGTAGGAACTGATGTCTGGAAGTCTATTGAAACGGGTTGGGCTTAGAATTATACTAAAAGCTAACAAGGTTATCCTCATCAAGAATGAAGACTTTGTTGGTAAGGGATATTTAGTTGATGGCCTTTTTGTCTTGAATATTGTTCATTTTGCGAATAAGATGAGTGCAAGTGCTTTTAATTTTGCTTACATAGTTGTGTCTCTTGATATGTGGCATAGTAGATTAGGCCATGTGAATATTGCATCGGTTAAGAAATTTAAAAAATTAAAACTGATCAATGTAACTAAAACATGTGAAATTAGTAAATGTTCTATTTGTGTGGATGCAAAGTTTAACAAGAACCCTTTTAAATCTGTTACCTAGAGAAGTACATAATTGCTTGAATTAATGGATTTTGATTTAGCTCTTTTCAAAAGCACCATAAGTAGAGGCGAAAAAAACTACTACATATCTTTTGTTGATGATTTCTCTAGATATACTAAAATCTATCTTTTAAAAACCAAAGATGAAGCTGGAAGTATGTTTTTGAAATATAAACCAGAAGAAAATCAATTAGATAAGAAGGTTAAAAGGTTAAGGACAAATAGAGATGGTGAATACAGTGATAATTCTCTTAAAGAATTTTTTGAATCAATGGCATTATTCATGAATTTACTGCACCTTATTCACCACAACAAAATGGTATAACGGAATGTAAAAATAGAACTCTTAACGAAACGATGAATACTATGTTGTTAAGTTTTGGACTGTCTGATAATATGTGGGGGAAGCTGTGTTTTCTGCCTATTTTATTCTTAATAGTGTACCTCACAAAAACCTGAATAAGACAACTTACGAACTTTGGAGAGTTTATGCACCTAATCTCAATTACCTAAGAGTATGAGGATGTTTGGCTACAGTAGCATATACTACTTTTAAAAAACCTATGGTAGGATCTAAAATTTTCGATTGTGTGTATATTGGTTATACTCAAAATAGTGTTGCATATATATTTATGTGCTTGAATGATAGATTCCTTTGTGAATATAGGGATGTTGAATTCTTTGAACATATATTTCTAATGAAAAAGGAAAAATATGATTTAGATAGAACATCTAGTTATGATCATGTATCTAATTCAATGCATTCTTCATTTAATAGTATGCATGAAACTGAAAATGGTAAAGTTACTACTAGTATACTTAAAATTGAAGATGTTAGAATCTCTGATAGAATGCATGAAATCGAACCTAGAAGAAGTAAGAGACAGAGAATTGAGAAATATTTTGGTCCTAGTTTCTTGACTACTTTTTTAGTTGAAAGGCCAGATGATATTGACTGACAGTTTGCATGTATGTATCTACTAGATGAGGATCATAAAACTTACCAAGAAGTCTTAAGTTTTGTAGACTCTAGCTTATGGAAGGAAGCCATTAAGAGTGAACTAGATTCTCTAACCATGAACCAAACTTGGGACTTAGTAGATCTTCCTAAAGAAAGTAAGCCTATTAAGTGTAAATGGATTTTCAAGAAGAAAATAAGTCCAGATGCTTCAATTGAAAGATACAAGGCTAGGTTAATAATAGTAGGGTAGACACAAAAACAAGGTATTGACTACCTTGACACGTATTCCCCTGTAACAAAAATAGCTACAATTAGAGTCTTGATTGTAGTTGCTGTCATCCATAGACTTTCAATTCATCAAATGGATGTCAAAACTGCTTTTCTTTATGGTGATCTAAATGAAGAAATTTATATGATATATCTGAAGGCTTTACAATTGCCGGTCAGGAAAATAAAATATATAAACTTAGGAAATCTCTTTATGGTCTTAAGCAAGCTCCTAAATAATTGTATGAAAAACTCAATATACTTTAATAAAAAAAAATAGGTTTAAAGTGAATTCCTCAAATACATGCATTTATTCAAAGTTTTTTGAAGTAGAGTGTGTGATTGTATGCTTGTATGTTGATGATATGCTCATCTTTGAAACAAACATAGAGGTAGTAAATAATACCAAGTTGTTATTATCATCACATTTTGAAATGAAGACCTAGGGGAAGCTGACATAATATTTGGTGTTAAAATAAGGAAAACAGAAAACGGTTTTTCTTTATGTCAATCACACTACATTGAAAACTTATTAAAGAGATTTGGCTGCTTTGATGATCCTCCTATAAGAAAACTTTATGATGCTAGTATAAGTCTTAAGAAAAATAAAAGAGTTAGTGTAGCAAAGATCATAGGTAGTGTTATGTTTCTAATGAACTATACCAGACCTGATATTGCATATCCCATGAGTAGATTAAGTAGATATACACATAATTCTAATAAAGATCATTGGGGTGCTCTTCGTCATTTGTTGAGATATCATAAGGGCATAATAGACTATTGTTTGTATTTTAATAAACTTCATGCCGTGTTAGAAGGTTATTGTGATGCAAATTGGGTAATTGATAATGACGAGGTTAATTCTACTAGTGGATATGTATTCTTACTCGGTGGAGGAGCCACATCGTGGAAGTCTGAAAAATAGACGTGCATAGCTAGATCCACCATGGAATATGAATTTATTGCTCTAGAGTTAGCAGGACAAAAGGCTGGGTGGCTTAAAAGTCAACTAGGATATGTACCATTATGGGGTGCATCAGTAATGGTTTCGGTACATTATGATTCATAAGCTTCCATAGGAATTGCCAAGAATAGTGTATATAATGGCAAAAGAAGGCATATTCATCTTAGACATGGAGCTTTGAAACATTTGTTAAAGGAAGGAGTGATTTCTTTGGAATTTGTGAGGTCTGAAAGGAATATGGCTGACCCTTTTACCAAAGGACTAACAAGGAGAATAATTTTAGAATCTTCAGTGAACATGGGGCATAAACCATTATAGTGGTCCATAGCCCTCTATTTGGTGGTCTATTGCGATAGACTTGATGGTCCATAGTCCTTTTCTTTTGGGGTGGTACCAGTACGGACTTGATGGATAAAACTAAAACCTTTAAATGATCCATAGCTCTTTCTTTGGGTGGTCTTGATATGAACTTGATGGATAATATTGAAATCTTCATAACTCAATATCTGAGTGATTTCTCTCTGATAGACTTGGTGAAATTGGTTCTAGTACGGACTAGGTGACGAAGTCTTCATAGCTCAGTTTTGAGTGGTTTGTTTATAACAGACTTGATAAAGCATTTGACGTGATAGTGAAGATGTGACTTGTTTTCTATGAAAGAGTTTAATGGTCTTTTTCTAGAGCTTTCACAGTGACCCGAGATTTAATTAATTTTTGAATTTCCAAAAAATTATATTTTTAATAAATTAAAATTAATTTAATATCTAATATTAAATTAATAAAACACCTAATCCAAATATGAATCACTATTCATATGTATATAATATTTAAATCATATTTATATATTTTTAACGCTCCAAATGTATTTAATTCGAATATTAAATATTAATTATATTGCATATAATAATCCAAATCCTAATCCGAATTTGAACATTTCAAATTCTCTCAACACACTATTCTAAGATTTAATCCATTTACGAGCTAGTAGAGGGACCCAATGAACCTACATATCGTAAGCTCCAACGATCTGAGATTAATTAGCTAAACTCGTTTAGTCCAAATTAATCAATATTTGTTAACTACCGGGACACTCTACTAAAGTCTAGTAGTTGCACTTTCCTCACCGTAGATATATTTCTTTCCACTTGATTTAACCATAATCAGTAAGCTGATTCTTCACAGGTCATTCATATTTGCAACTGGGTCAAAATTACCGTTTTACCCCAGTAATATATCTTGCTTCTTAAGTCTCCATTAATCCACTAATGAACAATCGATTTGTAGTCCTACCACTAAACCGAGTCCTTCTCAGTCATAGAGAGGGTGGGACCCCTTGTTCAAGACTAGAAGTCAGTACTTAAGGGAATAACCTATCTGTTAATCCTGAAATCGAGTAGGAGCAAATTCCATCTTGTAGGACTATGTCTCTAACTATCTACCTGATCTTACCCCTAAAATGGGAGGTTTATTGAGCAGCGATGTTGAGTCACTCCCACCCATGCAGATTAAAAGATAATCCAAAATAAACATAAGTTCATAGTTAGCTCATGATTGAGATCGAGTTACCTTAGATCATTGAATTGAAATAGTTTGTTTTAACAGTAAACGACGTTATAAAGAAATGTGACTATTTTGTGGTCCGATCTTATGCAAATATCTTTTACGTAGAATGCCCCCACTCACATCACCATATGAACGATTTCAGGATCACCTCGCTTGTATCATATACAAAGTAAGCCGCATCCATATTGTCTCCAGAATAAGGTACCCAACCCCATCCTTTTACTTATAGACCATTTTGACTATATACTCAAACTTGATCCACTTTTATGTCTCTACATAAAGTTCAAGTATTTATGCTATAGCTAGGGGTTCTTTAGTTAATTGGATTTAGGCTATTTACAAGTGTAATTTATATGTTCAATAACAACTTTATTGAATAAACCCCAATAACATCTTTATTGCAAAATAGAATATGTTCAAATATTACAAACGGTGAATTTTAGGACATACAACCCAATAATATATTATGTTGTGAGGGTCTCAATTAATGTTATTGAAAGTTCAAAAGGCAACTCACTTTTTCTAATGAAGTTATTGCCTGCTTCACTATGCATCAATTCGAATAGTTAGATATTGGTGTTTAAGTTTGATCTTCTATCTTTACTCATAACATTTTCTTTAAATAATTTTTTTTTATTTTAATTTTGCTATAACAATCATTTGTGGAGGTTTGTTGGAAATAATTCTTGGGCTTAGGCTTATAGCAAAAATAAAAAGAATCCCACATTGGAGAATTAAACATTGATGTAAAGATATAAATACCAAGGCATATTAGACATTACTCCAAAGTGTGGAGTGTGACAACTTTTCTCATTGTTTTTACATATTATTCTAAAATCATTATAATTTTTTTAATATATAATCATAAATACAGCGTTATTATTTTACTTTTATATTACATTTGGACACCTAAGAATATTAAACTTCTTAGTCTTACTACCTTTAAAAAATACGAATTTTTATTTTATTATACGTGTACCACGTATCAAAATGGGGAGGGGGTTGCTGTTTACTATTTGTCTTATGTACTATACATGGACATAGGACATTCAGAAACTTCAATCAATTTCACATAAATTGACTTTAAACTTTTAAAAAATAATAATAAAAAGATATATTATACTTTTTAAAGACAAAAATAGGCATCCATAATAAGAAAGAAAAAGAGAGAAGAAGGAAAAAAACATCAAATTTAGGAGTGAATAGAAAGAAAAATGTATACATATAATTTTTTTTTTTTTAAATCCTGAAACCTATTAATTTATTTTATTATATTAATAGTTTTTAAATTTTAATTTCTCCATAATTTTATTTCTAAACTTTGATTAAAAAGAAGGAAGAAGGAAGAAAGATTAATTTTAGTTATCATTGAAAAGGAGTGATAAAAATTACTAATTTTTAGAAGGAAAAAAAATAGAGATTGAAACATAGCATTAAGAAAGGTTTTAATTGGGAAAAAGATTTAACATGAAATTTTGGGTAATGGACCCCTTGGATTTTTCTTGGATAAAGTATCCTATTAAATGAACAATGGGTCAATTTTACAAATATCAAGATTATTCAATGGTGTGCTGTGCTGCAAGTTAGCTGGATTCCATGCATTTTGATACTTCTTATCTTAGTGGGTCCTCTATATTTTAATTTCTCTACATTCAGTTCCTTTCTCTTCATTACTGGTTTCATTTCAAGTATTAATAAATTAGTTTAAATACTATTTTAATCTTCTACTTTTCATTTAAGTTCATTTTGATGTTTATATTTTTTTTTTCATCTTTGTATTTTTAAACTTTAATTCATTTTTATTCCTAATTATATTTTTAATCTATTTATTTTTGTCCCTCTACTTTCAAATGACCATTTTGGTCCTTTCGTATTTATTTTTATTTCATTTTAAGGGACCAAAATGACAATTTTTTAATAATACAATGATCAAAATAAATAAAAGTTGAAAATATAAGAATCAAAATAAACATATCGAAAGTACAATGACCAAGATGAAAATTTTAAAAGTACAATAATCAAAATGAACCAAAACTAAAAGTACAAGAATCAAAATAGTGTTTAAATCTATTGAGAAAAAAAAACTCTCACTATTATAATAGAAATGGATAGAAAAATAATAAAGAAATTAAATAAAAACGATAAAATTGAAAACACAAAAATTAACGTGCAAAAGCTCTAAACTCATAAAGAAACCACAGAAAAAAAAAAAAAAAAGAAAGAAAAAATCACTTTTAAAAAATTATGACAATTATAGAAAAATCTCTCTCCAGCGTCACGTTTTATATTATTTGAAGTCTAACATTTTTTAAACTTTTTCGATGTGGAATATATAATTTACATACTTTTCTAATATTTTACCAAAAACTCAACCAAATCTAATAGGAAAACTATAGTAGGGACATAATATGATTTGCTTTAGTTAATTGATATTTTAGAATTTCATGGATCTTAGAAATGTTCTGTTTCATTTTTTACTTTTGCAAAATATTAATTAAAATGTAATAATATTCTCATACAAAAAGAAAAAAAAATGATATTCTTTTAAAAATGAAGGAAGTCGGCAAGAACTTAACACACCGACCATGGCAGGCACCGTAAATTGCAGAGAAATAATGGTCAAAAAGGTTTTCTCAAATTATTGAGAGATAAATGATGGTGGAAGTGCAACTTCAAAAGATAAGGACATTTATTTATTTAATTATTCAAATAAATAAATAAATAAATTTTATGATGGGTCATGTCAAATATTGATAATTCTTTCAAAATTGCTTTTTTGTATTAAACTCCATTTTAGCCTCACACTTTTAACCTGTATACGTTAGTTTTTTAACTATTGAAAAAAAAAAAAATAATATTTTAATCATTGGTGAGATGTTTAGGTTTTTTTTTTTTTTTTAATTGGCCGAGGGTGAGAGAGTGAATATTGAAAATAAATAGGTATCTAGAGTGGTAATTAATGGCAAAATAATGATACTTACTCCATTTAAAAAATATATATCAAAAGAATGATAAAAATCAGAATACTCATCATTATTTTAAAAAAATCAGGAACTAAATAAAATAAATTAAAAATATTTTGCAACATAAAAAGAGATTTGAGGCTTTAGAAAAGTGATTTGGAGACTTCAAAAGAGTCAAATATCATAGTAGTTATTCATTCAGGGCATATTTGAAATCTTTTTTCAATTATATATATATATATATAAATTCTCTCAATAATTTTAATAAATAATAATGTAAAATTTTATAGAAATCACTCATTTAAGTCCTACAATCTATTGCACATAAAAAAAATTAATAATTTCATATTGTGGTTTTTAATTAGGTGCAGTACGAACTGCATCTAACTTTGTTTTTTAATTGATTTCTCATATAAAAATATATTATAAAATATAATTTTAATATCTTTTAAATTTAAAGGTGAAAGTGTAACCATAATCAAAATATAAGATATGATTTATTGAAATTGAGAAATCTATAGTAAAAAAATTCATATAACTTACCTAAAT
The DNA here is from genome assembly GCF_009727055.1 of Benincasa hispida. Classification (NCBI taxonomy): domain Eukaryota; kingdom Viridiplantae; phylum Streptophyta; class Magnoliopsida; order Cucurbitales; family Cucurbitaceae; genus Benincasa; species Benincasa hispida. The sequence goes on along the minus strand of NC_052356.1, from coordinate 58,184,028 downwards.
TTAAGGTTAAAATTGATATTTTTTAATATCTTGATCAATTTGGCATCCAAAAAATGAATATTTTATTTTGACAATAATTTAATGAGATATAAGCTTTTTGTTTAACCAATTTTTTTAAAGAAGGCATATTTGTATAAAAATGATATGGAAATTTTTAAATATTAAGAAACATGTTTAGAATTGAGTTGAAGTGAAGGAGCATTTTGCAAATTTAACATAATATATTAGATGATAATTGATAATACTAATTTAGAGGGAGAGAGAGAAAAGTGGCGGTCAAAAAAAAGCAGCTTTCGGATTTTAGATTTGTGGGTCCCACGAAATTTCTATTTTTTTTTTTTTTTTTTGACGGAGGTGAGAGTGACTTTCACGAAAATGACTTTATTATTTTTATTATTATATTTCTATTTTTCTATTTGAGAGAATATTTTTCTCTCTTTATGTACGTGTGAACGTGAACAATTTAATTCAAGTAAATAAATTCTTTTACCTTAATATATATTTTTTAAAATTTTCATTTTAATTTCTATACTTTTAACTTTGTTTTATTTTGATCTTTTAAAATATTCCTTTCATCTTGGTACTTTTAATTTTGATTCATTTTGATCCTTATACTTTTAAAAAGTGATAATTTGGGTCCATTTATTTTCATTTTCAAGGGATTAAAATGACCATTTTTTGAAAGTTTAAAGATTAAAATGAACTAAAGTTGAAAATATAAAGACTAAAATGAACATTTTAAAATATTTGGACCAAAATGAACTAAAGTTGAAAGTACAAAATTAAAATGAACATTTTAAAAATACATGGACCAAAATGAACTAGAACTAAAATTATAAAAACCAAAATAGTGTTTAAATATATATATATTTTTTGTTTGATTACTTCAATTCCATTCATTTTTCTCAAAATAATAATATTATTAATAAATAAATAAATAAAATCCATTCATTCAAGCTCTATTTGATAACCAGTCTATATAAACCTCTTCTACTTCTAAATATCTTGCTTTGTTATCTATTTTTTTTTATTAATATTTTAAAAAACTAAGTCAAATTTTGCACACTAAAAAAAATAGTTTTTAAAAAATAGTTATTGTTTTTAAAATTTGACTAAGAATTTAACTCTTATACTTAATAAAATACAAATTATAGTAATAAATTTAAAGAAAAGATGCTGAATTTAGAAAAAAAAACAAAAACAAAACAGGCCTTAATGATAATATTACAATTTTTTTTTCATCTTGTTGGGAACAACAATCCTTGGCATATCTCTACTAAAGTAAGATATTTATCCACTTTGGATCTAAACCACAAACCTCATAGTTGCGAACACTTCTGTATGTCAGTTGAGCTATGTTCACTTTGGTATAAAAAAAATATTAATTTATTTTTTTTAAAATGTAGTTAAGAATTGTAAATATTTGAATAGATGAAAATTATGGTAGAAAAATGAGAGAAAAGGGACATGATTTTAAAAAATCAAATACTTACAAAGCACTGTAACAAGAAAACTTTTCAGTAATATTAAACATGAATCATGAGATGTTGCAGTTTGTCCCTTTAATTTCTTTATACAATTGAAAATGCAATTATGATGTTTAATTCCAAACAAAAGAATGAAAGTCTCTCTGAGACAAAAAGTAGCATAGAACAAACGGTTGAAAATATGAGAGAGAGCTCTTCTTCTGCACAGAAAAAAAAAAAAAAAAAAAGAAAGAAAAAGAAAACCACTCGTTTGCATAGATTAAGGTTGAACTTACGTAAAAATTCAACTGTCGAAAGGTTTTTCTTTTTTCCTTCTCAAAAAGCAAAAGAACTATACGGTTGTATGTTTGGTAATATTATGATAGGTATTTAAATTAGTTAGATGTTAATTAGACGAGATTAAAATCATAGGAACTAACCATATTATTAATGAATATGTAAATTCTTTAAAACATTTCAAACTTATTCATTGTATAAATACAATCAATTATGAAATTTTGATTATGAGCCAACCTAAGTATGACCCAACTAGTTAAGACATGCATGTGTCATTGACCAACATGTCAGAAATTCTAATATCTCCTCTCTGGAGAGTGTTGCATATTCAAAGTTCATAGACAGGCTCAAACTCGTAAGATACTTGGAGGAGGCATAGTGGGGGAGCATGTGCCCCAAAAGAGAAATGTCAACATCTCGAGGTTTAAGTTGACGAACTGAGTCGGTGAATATATTCCAATAAAAAAATAATCGATTGAGTTGGATTCGGATTGACACCCTACAACCTCAAGCACCATAAACATCCCTGACATAGCTATCGTTACACGTAATCCAAGCATGTGTCAGAAAACATGATTATAAATAGCGACCACTCCAAAAGAGAGAGTATGTAATCAACCTGATCTTACTTCATTTGCGAACTTAAAAATACAATTTTTTTTTTTTGTTTTCTAATATTTTTTAAATCGTAATAAAAAGTTTGTTTGTCTTCTAATTTTAATTAAATAATTTTTTTAACTCATGGCTAATATTATTTTTTTTAAAAGGAAAACGTTAATCAAAAAGAAAAAAATTTATTAGTAATGCTTTTGATTTTTGAAAGCATAAATGCTATCATATACTTTCCTAAAAAAACTTGAGTTTATTTTTAGTTTTTATTATTATATATTTTTTTTTAGAGATTAAGCATATTCATTCATAAATTTTCAATATTTTATTTACATTTTTGAAAATACATATTGAAATAGGGTCTTTTAAAATATAAAAATATGTTTAAAAATATTTACACTTGATAATAAAAAATTCTAAAAGTACAAACTCTTTTGGAATTTTTTGTTATAAAGTATAAATATTTTTAGGATTTGATCCTTATACTACTCCGGTCTTTGTTTAATTTTAGTTCATTTTAATTCTTATACTTTAAAAATGCTCATTTGATCTTTATACTTTGAAAGTGTTCATTTTGGTATTTATAGTTAAACTTTGGTTAATTTGATTCTTAAAAATGAAATAAAATTAAAAATGAAATAAAAACAAAAATAAAAAATCAAAATGGTCACTTTTTCAAAGTAGATAGATCAAAATGTACATTTTCAAAAGTATTGAAATCAAAAATGAAATTTTAAAAGTACCGGAATCAAAATGTACAATTTGAAAAATATTGAAATAAAAAAGTACATAAATCAAAATGTACATTTTGAAAAGTTTATATATATATATGAAAATGGAGGATTTATAAGCCAGAAATAAAATTAGACAAAAAGAATGATTAATCCAAAAAGACAATTAATTGTTCCCTAAGATCAAACAAAATGAGCGCTTTAAAACAAACAATTAATTAACTAGAAACATTAATACATCGACCCGTGATTAATCTTCATCAATTAATTGTAATCGGACATCATTTCTATTTATATAAAGCCTACGTTCCAAATTAAACCCTAATTTAGAGAGAGAAAGAGAGAGTATTTAGTGGTGGAGCCCCTAAATATGGATTAATTATGCAAGAAGAAAACAAGGAGTGATTAACAACAAAGAAAAATGTGTTAAGTGGGTCATTATCGATGATAATTAATGATTTAAAAAGGAGATTTAGCCATAAATGAAACATTCTTGAACATTATCCTACAAAAAGAAGGCAAAACCATGCATGCTGGAGAAAACATCAGCAATAATCTCTAAAACATATCAATTAGGGTTTGACTTTGACTTTCCCCCCCCTAATAATAATAAAAAAAAAGGAATTATTTTGCTTAATCATTTTTTTTCCTCTTTTTTCTTCCATGGCAATGGGGCCAAACAAAAAGAACACAGTATTGACATTTGGTTGATCATGTTTTGGGTGACATAAGAGAGAGTTTTATTAGCATTATCATTCTTTTTTGTTATAATGTCATTTTTTTACCCACCATTTTCTAATCATTTTTATATTATGTTGCTAAATATCAGTGTAAAAAGGGGCCTCACATCCCTAAAGCATTTATATATTGAAAAATCAAAAGAAATTATTATTTTTAAGTAAAACAAATATAGACTGAATGAGAATTTGAGCATCTGACAATGGAGTATATGTGAATTATCCTATTAAATTAGACTCATGTTCTCAATTAAAAAAAATTGTTGTGACTAATTTTATTGAGAAGATGATCCATCATCAACCATTTAATTCTCCCAAACTCAATTATTGAAATAGGATCTATTCACAAATTGATGATGAAATTTAATTAAATAGTTTAAACTCTGGGTTTGACAAAGTGTTTTTTTTTTAAAAACAATATTATTTACTAAATAAAAGCTATTTTGGTATGTTCTACAGTTTAGAAGAACTCTTCAAATGTTGTTAAAAAAAAAAAAAAAAACTCAAATGTATTTTGACGTTCAAAAATGAAAATAATGGGGTTGTTTTGGAAATTTAGTTAGAGACGGTATGGATTGACAAGAAATAATGTTTTTGAAAAAGACATTTTCATTCTAGTACTTTTTATAAAAAACAACTCATATGTTTAGCTACACTCTTTCAATTGTATTTATATATAAGTTTGTTTGTCTTTTCGATATTTGTGAGTATCTGGGTCAGTTTATGCATACCTCATCTAATTTTACGAGATAATCCGTCTGACCCTACAACATTTAGGTATTAAGGAAACTTCCAAGAAATTAATTCTTTGGTAGGTGGTCACCATAGATATTATATATTAGTTTATTTGGTTTGCTATATAATCAATATGTTTATATTAATGTTAAATAACTATAAAAGATGACTATCAAACACTAGCTGACTAATAATTTTAAATTTGTATTTTAAAATACTTTCATTGGTCGACATTTTTGTTTGATTTTTTTAACATATGGTCAATCTATTTGGTTATAAGAGATAATCAATGTAGTTGGTCGTCCGAGGTGGTTTTAGAGTTAACAACCAATGGTGGTCATTGAAGGTTGTTGTCATTGGAGGTGGTTGACAAAGGGTAGTGGTAGCTGTCAGAAACCATAGTGAAAGTGAGGTAGAAGATTAGTGAGGATATTAATTTTAATAATTTTATGCATTATATAAATCAGAGAGAAATTAACTACTAAAAACCAGAAATACAACTTTTTCCGAAAAGTTGATTTCAATTGTTTTTCTCAAACTATCTTATTTCAAAATTCACTTTTCCAAAAGTTTTCTTTGGGTGGTTGATAAACCTTCTAACCTTTTTCAAAATAAAATTTTCTCCAAAGATAAATATTTAAAAAGTTAAATGAAACACCTAGTTAGGTTTAATTTTTTTAAAAAAAATTAATACAAGTAAGAATTTTTTTCCCAATAAACTCTAATATCTTACTTTTTAGATAAGCATACAAAACAAGTAAAGAAAGGAAATTGTTCACTAAAACAAAGTTATATATTGTGATCATTAGAATTATCCATCATGTATTATGTAGTATATATGTTTACCAATTTTTAATTAATTGTTAGTGAAAGGCAAAGCTGATCTCCTAGGGTTCAAATTAATTAACAAAGTTTAACCAGCCATTATGTTGGTCAAATCAACTTCAAATTAACTTTATGCTAAATTACAGTATTTGTTTTAAGTTAATCCCCCCCTCTCTCTATTGTGAAAGAATATTTGAGGTCCAAGTAAGAATCTAATTAATATACTTGTTAATGGAGGACCCACTCCAAAATACATATCATTAGGTCTCTTAAAGCATTGCTTAATTAAAACTTTATCGCCAATCTTATGTACTAATGTATTCATTTAACCCAACTTTGGAGATTATATTTAACTTTAATTTACTCCAACCCTACTTTAATTATATATGTATATGATACTTCAATTTGTGTTTCTTTTTCCCCCCATTTTGAGGGAGTTGTGTGAAAGTGTGAAAGGACTTGATTCTTCAATAAGTTTTTAAAATGAATGAAGTTTATTAGTGGGTTTTGAAAATCATCTGATTTTAAAAAAATTAAGTTTATAAATATTAACTTTTCTTGTTATTTATTCTCTATAAATATTTTCAAAAATTAATCCAAAAAACTTAAAGAAAAAAAAATTATGTTTTTGTTTTTAGAATTGGAGTAGAAATTCATTTTTCATTCATAATAGAGAAGAAAAATAAGTATAAATTTCAAAAACTAAACTAAAAGTGAAATCATCATTAGAATAAGTAGCTTATATACTTTAAAATTAAAGTTGGTTTTTGGTTTTGCTTCACTTAATCAAATATTTGGGTTATTGAGAGAAAATGATAAAATAATATAATAGAGAAAAAAGCACTTTGAAGATCCTCAAGAAGAGCATCAAGAAAAGATAGTGTAGGCCTGGAAGGAGAAAATAATTTAAGGTAATTAAAATAAACATTATTATGGGTGGAACAAGAAACTTTTCTTTTTCAAGCCTTTCAAGAGTTGTTATATACTGCAATTTGATTTGGGTTTCATTAATCTCCACAAACAAAAAGCTGTTGATTTTCAAAATTGAGAAAAGAAGGTAGACAATCTGTTTATCATTCAAAACAAATCCCTTCATTCTTGCCTTCTTTTTAAAGAATTACTTATATATTTTTTATTCAAAACTGAGTCATAAGACCTTGTTAATTTTTGATAAAAAAAAATATTTATTTGAATTCACCTCAAAATAAATTGGTTATAAGAAAAATTAGAACCACATTTTTTTTATTGATTATATTTACGAGCGTGAACATATAGTTAAATTTTTCATCATGGACTAGAGGTTTTAATTTATACCAAAAATTGCTATATTAATATTTAATAAATTGAATGACACTCAATTTGACATAATTTATTTTGTTCTATAATTCATATATTCCTCAATCAAATGATCAGGTTTTTATTGTTATAATTCTCAACTATGTTCAAAATTTAATTATATCAATCTCTTTTGAGATAAAAAAAATGGATATATATATATGACATAAAAAAAAAGAAAATAATAAATAAATAAAAGAAGAAAGAATGTTGTCTGACTTGAGAATAGTTGAAAAATGAAGCATAAGACCCATTAGATGAAGCAGGCCAGGGATTGGGCTCAATTGGGGGTTAATTCAGAAACATAAACAAAATTTGAGCCCTACAGAAGGCAAGCCCAATAGAATAGGGTATTGGCTCAATTTTGGTGGATTCATCGAGGGTCAAACAACATCAAATAAAATTAAAATTGTGTATTTTAATGGCAAAAACATTTTTCTTCCAAGAGGAATGAAAAACATCTTTAGGGGTATATATAGATTTGACTGGGAAAATTTTCTGGATCAACTCTAAAATTTGAATTGATTACCCAAAAAATTTGAATAGGGTCTTCAACCCAACCCAATTCATAAAATTCAATTTTTATTGGATTGGGTTATCGAGTTATTATTCTCTCTTATTAATTTAAAATACTTAAATTTTTCTATATCACATAACTAATAACTAAAATCTCATAAATTTTAAATATTAAATAAAAAATATCCATGATATCTATTAGAAGCTTTAAACAAATAATATATATATATATATATATATATATATATATATATAATTCGGAAATCCGGATTGTTCCAATCATTTGAACACCACTATTGAAAATCGGGAAAGTGTTATATTTTTTATGAAAATGGAGGAAGAAGAAGAACACACAACATTTACATGGAAAATCCTAGAATAGGGAGAAAAAACCACGATACTAGAATACTTTTTATTATTTTTCTATATAACATACAAGAGAGTGCACAGATATAAATAGACACATAGAAAACCCTAATACAGACAAAGGCAAGATGAAATTACTTAAATGCCCTTAGAGTTCAAAGGTGAATGCCCTTTTATTTTCAACACTCCCTCTCAAGTTAGGGCATAGATATCAATAAGACCCAATTTGCTAACACAAAAATCAAAGTTTTGCCTAAGTAATCCTTTTGTGAGAATATCTACGACCTGTTGACCAGAATGAATGTAAGGAATATAGATACTTCTACTGTTAAGTCTTTCTTTGATGAAGTGTCTATCAATTTTCACGTATTTTGTTTTATCATGTTGAACCAGATTATTCGCTATCTTATCACAGCTTTATTGTCACAATAGAGCTTCATCAGATGATCACAATCCCGACACAGGTTTGACAAAACTTTCTTTAACCAGATTTCTTCACATATTCCCAGACTTGTAGCTTTGTATTCTGCTTCAGCACTGCTTCTAGCAACCACCCCTTGTTTCTTACTTTTCCAAGTGACAAGATTTCCCCACATAAAGGTACATTACCCAGATGCGGACTTTTTGTCTACAACAGAGCCTGCCCAGTCAAATTTAGTGTAAGCTTCAATACATCATTTGTCAGCTATTCTGAACATCAAACCCTTACTAGGAGTAGTCTTCAAATATCTCAGGATGTAGTCTACATCCTTCATATGCTCTTTGTAAGATGCTTGCATAAATTGGCTAACCACACTGACAACACAGGATATATTTGGTCTAGTATGAGATAGGTAAATTAATTTTCCTACTAAACGCTGATATCTCTCATTATTAACAAGAATCCTATTAACAAAATTACCAAGCTTAGCATTGAATTCTACAGGAGTATCAATGGGCTTACATCTAGTCATGCTTGTTTCTTTTAATAAATCAAACGTATATTTCCATTGAGAGACGACAATTCCTTCTCTTGACCGTGCTACTTCAATTCCTAGAAAATACCTTAATCTCCCAAGGTCTTTAATCTCAAACTCCTCAACCATTTTCTTTTTCAACCTATCAATCTCAGTAATATCATCTCCGGACAACACAGTATCATCCACGTACACAATGAGAACAACAATCTTCCTTGATATTGACCTTTTTGTGAACATAGTATGATCAAAGTGCCTCTGAGTATAACTTTGAAACTTAACAAAGGTAGTGAACCTGTCAAACCATGCTTTTGGAGATTATTTTAACCCATATAAGGACTTCCTTAGCTTACACACTTGGTGATCAAACTGAGCTTCAAAGCCTGGGGGAGGACTCATGTAGACTTCCTTTTTTAACTCACCATTGAGAAATGCATTTTTCACATCAAGCTGATGGAAAGGCCAGTATTTGTTCATAGCTACTGAAAGAAGAACCCGAACTGTGTTTAACTTTCCTACGGGAGAGAAAATCTCTGAGTAGTCTATTGCAAAGGTTTGAGTTAACCCTTTAGCAACTAACCTGGCCTTGTACCTATTAAGAGTCTCATCAGATTTATACTTTATGGTGAACACCCATTTGCATCCAACTGTCTTATGCCCTTTAAGAAGAGAAACACAAACCCATGTATTGTTTTTTCTCAAGAGCCTTCATCTTCTCCATAACTGCAACTTTTCACCTAGGGATTTCCATTGCTACTTGTATATTTTTTGGTATAGTTACTGTATCTAGGCTCATAGTAAAAGCCTTGAACTCAGGTGAAAGATTACCGTAAGACAGATAACTCCGCATGGGGTACTTAGTGCAAGATCTAGTACCTTTCCTTAATGCGATGGGAAGATCAAGGGAGGCATCCCCGCTTTTTACTTTTTCTGACCCTTCATTAATAAATCCACATTCAGTCTCCAGTTGTAGAGTTTCAACTTCTGGTGCCTTTTCCACTAACTCATCGTTACCCGTAACAATATCACTTTCTGGAATTGTTGCCTCAATTTATAATATATGATATTTTACATTGTCTATGAAATATTTGATATTTTAGTTGCATTAACCACAAACCAATAGACTAAGATCCATTGTTATCATTGTAACTTAAACATATATGTGGAGACATACAAGTGGATCATGTTTTAAGTGATAACCTAAATGGTCTGTAGTATATGGATAAGGCTAGGTACCTTATCCTGGTGACACTACAAGTATGACCCACTTTTTAGGTGTTACAAATGTTGTAAAGTTCTACAAATGATCTGATCGTGATCATTCCTGTATTAGACATGCGAGTTAGGGATATTCTATACAAAAGGAGTTTGTATAAGACTGGACCACGAAATGTTTAGTCTCGTTATATAACACCGTTCATAATTAAGACTTTCATTTCATTAAGATGACCATAGGTAACATGACCTTAATCCTGAGTGAGTTGTGAACTCCTGCCTATGAAGGCGGTCCTTTGATTTGCATGGGTAAAAGTGGCCAGATCGTCAACTCAACAAGCCTACCATTTTGAGGATTCGTCTAATTGGGGAGTTGGGAACTTAGCTACAAAGATGAAATTCATTCTTTCCTCGAAATAGGCGTAAATAGATAAATTTCTCCCTTAAGAGCTAATTCCGAGTCTTGAACAATGTGGCGCCACACCTTCTTTTGGCCCGAGAGGGGTTTAGTCATAGTGGGACTATGATCTATTGTTTGTTAGAGGGATCAGTGGTACTTAAGGAGTTAAATGTAACTATAGGGAAAAAATGATAATTTGACCCAGTTGTACTTATGAGTGATTTGTGAAAGGTCATTGTATTGTTGATTGGTTATATCCAATGGACACAAAAATATATTTGTAGTGCGAAGAGTGCAGCTGTTGGTCTTTAGTGGAGTGTCTGGCAGTTAACAGATGATGGATAATGTGATTAAAGAGTTTAATCAGTTATTCATGTACCGTTGGAGCTTCAAGCTACAGGTCCATAAGGTCTCCTTATAGCTCAATGAATTAGGTTGAAAATAAGTTTTTGGGTTAATTTGAAATGTTCAAATTAATAAGAGGGAATTTGATTATATATGATATAATTAAATTAATTAAATTATATATGATATAATTTGATATAATATATTTGATACATTATTGTTTGATTGGAGGAACTAATATTTGAATATGATTCAAATATATTATCTATGAATAAGATTCATAGTTATTAAATTTAATATAAATATGATTTATATTAAATGCCACAAAATAAAGAAAAAGAACTATGGTTTATATATTGTGTATGATGCAATATTTAAACTATAGGTTATAAATATAATATGATAAGTTAGTTATCATATTTATTAATTATTTGATAATTAACTTCTTTTTTTCTATAACCACCCTTAGTGGGTGGTTATTTAGTTTTGTGACAACTTTGGGATAAAATGAAATTCGATTTCAAATCTCAATAGACAGACAAATGTGATTACCAACTAAGTGCCTGCATCATCTACACGATGGCCCTTATTAGTCTACTCGATCGTCTTTCTCCTCCACACCAAACTTACACTCTAACCAAAATAAGCCACAGCCCACCACTCCTGGATTCTCATACCGAGAATACCAAGGTATCCAAGTGTTAGTGTTCAATTAGTTCGAGGATCGAGTTGCTACTTACTGCTTGTTCGAAGGAGTTTGTGATTTTTTCGTTGCGTTCGTGAATAAATTTGATCGAGAGATTTTCTTGAAGAAGGGTTCTTCAAAGGTATAATCTCTTATCCTTTGATTTTATTTCAAAAGCATGCTATAATTTAGTTTATAATGCATAATCTGTTCTGTATGACTGTAAATGTGTGAGTTCATTCACAATGGGATTTGGATGATCCACTTCTGCTCAAAGGTTCTCTGCAAACAGAGATCCTTCAAAACTGAGATTCTACAGTGGTATAGAACTGTTGGAACACAGATGATACCTCCGATTTATCAGTGAAAAGAAAACCTCAAGTAAGGCGAGTGTGATCATCAATAAAGGTCACGAACCAACATTTGCCAGTAGAAGTGGTGATGGGTGAGGGGCCCCAAACATCACTATAGATAAGAAAGCTTAGATGGTTTGTAAGGCTGAGATTGAGATGAGACCCTATGTTGTTTAGCATGAATACACACATCACAAGACAAGGATGAGACATTAACTTTATGAAATAAATGAGGAAATAAATGTTGCATATATTGAAAACTAGAGTGACCAAGGCGAAAATGCCACAACATATAGTCTTTTCAGAAGTAGAATAACAAGAAGAAACAAAACAAGCCTTATAATTGTTCCTAGAGGAAGCATCAGAATTAAGAAAATAGAGCCCCCTATCGTGTTCGGCAGTGCCAATCGTCGTTTCCGAGCTTAGGTCCTAAAATAAAACATTATCAGGTGAAAAAAAACTTGACAGCCCAAATCTCTCGTAATTTTACTGATAGACAATAAGTTGTAAGAAATTTTTGGGACATGTAATACATCTTGTAAGGTCAAGCCCTCAAATGGGGAGAGATGACCCTTTCTTGCAACATGAGCGAAGTACCCATCTGTAATCCTAATTCTTTCATTACCAGCACTTGAGCAATATAAAATAAACTGATTAGATGAGCTGGTCAAATGATTCATAGCTCCCAAATCAAGAATCGACGACTTTTTACCATTAATACTAATAAGACCGAAGGACTGAATCATACCTGATTGAGCAATAGTACTGATTCCAACAGTACTAAAATTAATCTCAGTATTCACTTGAGGTTGAGACGGAGAATTACCATTTGTTGAATCACTCACAAAAACCCGTCCAGAATTTGACTTCTCATGTGACTGACGTCGTTTACCATTTAGTGGACAACCATGCAACTTCCAACACTGGTCTTTAGTATGCCAAGGTTTTTTGCAGTGTTCACAATTTGGAGGAGGTCTACTATTTTGTTTATCACTATCGGGTTTAGAAGACTTTGCAATAAATGTAGTGGAATCTGTTGAGGAAATTATGGGGTTATTCATAGCACTTGATTTGTCTTCTTCAAGATGAACCTCTGAGCAAACTTCCATAAGGGAGGGTATTGGTCACTGTCCCAATATCCGACTATGCACCGTATCGAACTTAGAATTCAAACAGTAAGAAAATCATACACTCGATCTGTTTCCTCAATCTTGAAATGTTGTACTCCACCACAAGGAGAATCCCATACCATCTCACGACACAGGTCCATCTTCTGCCAAAGTAGGGATAACTTGTTAAAATAGAATGTCACGTCTATCGTTCCCTATTTGCATTCATGGACTTATTTACGAGATGCGTTCTGTCTCTTTGAGTATAACTTCTGCACTGCATCCTAGATATTTCGAGCGCTTGCAGCATAAATAAGGGTTTACCAATCTATAGTTTCATGCTATTCACTAACATTGACCAACAACTGTTGGGGTTTGTGCCCTAGAGTCTCGTGTCCTATAGTTTGTAAACAACTTTGTAAGAACGCTTGTGATGTATAATATATATGATATTTACTTCACTGCTTGATTTTTCACATTTAGATGTTTTTATTTTACCACAAACCAATAAACTAAATATCCCTGGTTTTCTTTATGTAACTCAAGTATGTATGTAGTGACATACAAGTGGATCATGTCTTAAGTGCCAACTAAAAGAGTCTGTAGTATATGGATATAAGAGGGAAACTTTATCCTGATAACACTACGGATGCGACTCACTTTGTGGAATTGTTACAAGTGTTGTGACTTATCACAAATGGTCTGATCCTGATCATTCGTGTAGCGGACATGCGAGTGGGGGCATCCTATACAAAGAGTTTGTATAAGACCTAACCTCGAAGTGTTAACGTCTCGTCATATAACTCCGTTCATGGCTGAGACTTCATTTCACTAGGATAACCATAGGTAACATGACCTCAATCCTGTGTGAGTTGGGAACTTCTGCCGTTGAGGACGGTCCTTTGATTTACAGGGGTACAAGTGGTCAGAGCGCCAACTCAAACCTACCACTTTGGGGATTCGTTTGATTTGGGAGTTGGGAACTCAGCTTCACAAGATGGAGTTCACTGTTTCTCCGAAGCAGGGTAAGCAGATAGATTGGTTTCTTAAGGGCTGATCCTGGGGCTTGAACAATGTGGTGCCACACACCTTCTCATGGCCTGAGAGGCGTTTACACATAGTAGAACTATGTTGTATTGTTCATTAGAGGGATCGGTGGTACTTAATGAGGAAGATGTAACTATAGGGGCAAAACGATAAATTGGCCTGCTGTTATTTCGAGCATCTATGAAGGGTTATTGTACTAATGATTGGTTATATCCAATGGACATAGAAATATATCTATAGAAAGAAGAGTTCAACTGTCGGTCTTTAGTGGAATGCCTGACAGTTAACGAATGGTGGATATCGTCATTAAAGAGTTTAGTCAGCTATTCACGTACCTTTGGAGCTTCGAGTCATAGGTCCATGAGGTCCCCTTGGTAGCTTGGATACAAGTTGAGAATCACTTTTTGGGTCAGTTTGAAATGTTCAAATTAACAAAAGGGAGTTCGATTATATATGATATAATTGAACTATATATGATATAATTAACTTTATGTATGAGATACATTAATTTGGAGGAAATTAAATATAAATATGATTTATATCTAGTTGAGGAAAAATACTATGATTAATATATGATATTAATACATAAATTTATGAATATGATGTGATCATATTCATTATCTATTAATTAGACGGTTAAAAGGGTAATGGGATGGCGTTTCTTCTGTTTTAATAACGGATGAGTAAGTTGAAAGATCACTTTGAGATGCATAAATAGCTCATGGTATGTTAAGCATGAGGTATGCGGACATTGTGTTGAAAGTGTGTCATCGCTTAGAAAATCTGTGCCCATACGATAGTGCCTGCACGATCTCTTACCTATACGATAGTGCTAAGTGATCGCTTAACAATTACACTTGTGCGCATTATTTACTAAACGATTGTTTACCTTTTTCTAAGCGATGGTGCAGGCCTTCTGTTCCCATTGCCCATACGATAGATTGACAATTGTTACTAAACAATGGGAAACGATTGTTACTAAACAATGGGAAACTATGTTTAAATCAATTATTTACTAAATGATTGTATAGACGATCGCTTAGTTTTTTTCTACACGATCGTTTAGACGATCGCTTACCTTTTTCTTACACGATCGTATACTTCACCTAAATGATCAAACATTTTGTCTATACGATAGATGAGCCTATTTCTCACTTGCTTGATCGTTGTATACGATCTCTCTTCCTCCTTTCGTCTACCAAATCCGAACGAAGCTCACCCTTTGGATTCTCACTCCAAGAATACTGAGGGCTCTGAGTGGTGGTGTCATCTCCATTCCTTCTGTTCGTGTGGTGACTGTTCGAGGTAGACGATTGGGTTTTGCTGAGTAATAGCTTACCGTCTTAGAAAAAGGGAGATTTTCTGTGAAGAAGAAGTCTTCAACTGGTACGATCTCTCGATCTCTTATTTACTATTCTTTTGAGCATGTCAATATTTCAGCATTATGAATGCATTTTAGTATGTTTGAATGTATATGTGGAAATTCTGTCACAATAAATTGAAAAGATCCACTTTTGCTTGTAGGTACTCTTGAATAAGAGTTCCTTTAGCAACAATTTCTCTCCTTTCCAGATGCATTCTTGAGGATCACCAGGCCTAGGTTTCGGTATCTCACCCATTAGATATTCGAATTTATGACGTTTCTCGAGAGCCATCTTGATAGATTGAGACCACGAGAAATAATCCTGGCCATTCAACTTCTCCTTAGTAATAAAGCCTACAGAGTTTCCCATTGATTTAAACAAGAAACTTGTTGTGGGTATAGTAGGGAAACAATTTACCGGATTCTCAGAATACATCGGTAGGATGGAAAAGAGATCTGAGTGGATCCGTATGATTGAGTGTTTGTGTTTGTCCCAAGAATCGCTCCGAGTGCTTCAATCTGTTGTTGAAGATGGGCAAACTGTCGTTGGACCTCTATTGGGGATAAACTCATGGGACCTATAGTGCTCTGACTCCCTGAAATAGATTGTTGTCCAGGATACGGAGAAGAGGACTCCCCAAGCTCAAAACCACCCTACTGGTTGTTGTTGGTGACGCCGCTTGAGGCCATGGGAAACAGAGCACCATGCATACTGCAGCTGCTTGGCACGACCGATGGACTGCTTAACAAGGGAGGGTGCGAACGGTTGGCTGCGACATGGAGTTGGTCGAAGCTAGTTCCGATGTGGTGGTCGAAGGCAGTTGCAGTATGGATCTGATCGAGTCCGACGGCGGCGTGCTGGTCGAAGACGTTTGACTGGCTGGTCGATCACGTCTGGTGGCTGTTTGGACCAGTCAAGAATGCGTGGCTAGCTCCATTTGGCTGGTCAACTACGACTGCATTGGTCTCTGTTGTAACTGAGAATGACACTGACTTGAGGAGATGCGGAAGCGCAGTTTGAAAATAATGTTCTACGGCTGCAACGCTAGTAGTGGTAGCACCATTAATTCTTGCAGAAGCATTGTTGCCGGCTGGTGGAGAATGTGACTCCACTGGTTGATTCTCGTTAATGACGGCTATGGTTTCATTGCCATGCCCTGATACCATGAAAATAGAGAAAGAAGAAGAACATACAACGTTTACATAGAAAACCCTAGAACAAGGAGAAAAAACCACGATACTAGAATACTTTTTATTATTTTTCTATATCACATACAGGAGAAGGCACATATATAAATAGACACGTAGGAAACTCTAATACAAACAAGGCAAGATGAAATTACTAAAATACCCTTAGGGTTCAAAGGTGAAGGCCTTTTTATTTTCAACAAGTTTAATATTAAATCGATTTTACCAAATGACTAAAATACCTAAATTAGAATTAAATGTTGGCTTGAAATCTGTAATTACAGAGTAATTAAGGGCTTGTTTGATAGACAACTCAGATTTTGTTTTATGTTTTCTAGATTCATTGAAGTTTAGTGAATATGTGTTTGGTTGGCAACTTGGATTCATTTTTCGAAAACTGTTTCTAGATTTTGTGATCCAAACAGTGTGAAATCTGATTTTTTTAATATTTTCAGTGTATCCAAATTTTGAATTCAAATTTTAAAATACAGAATTATATTAAGAATGATAGAAACAATAACAATTATACTATTTCATGTTATAAATTCAATTATTTTCGTTAAATTTAAAATACATAATATATTATATATATTATATATATATATGATATTACAAAATAATAATTATACAAAAAATTTAACATAAAACAAATTCAAAAATTAATTAGTAATAATTTATATTCAATCTAGTATGTAGTGAATAACTAAATATATTTTCAATCACATTTTAAAAATTTGTTTAAATTGGAATTGAATTTTTGAATTTGCTATCAAACATATATCTGAAAATATGAAATAGAACTTTGTTTTCATACAACTCTATATTCATTGAATACATTATTTTCAAATGGGCTACAAACAGTTTTGATTGATTTAAATTTAAGATTCAACTAACAAAAATCTCAAACGTAAATAAGTTATTATTGGACAAAAGAAAGACTGAATTGAAAAAGTATTTATTTAATTGATAAAAATGGCAATAAAATGAATAGATTCATCTCAATAGTTTTGAAGACAACATTTCTAAAATTAAGCTTTATATAATGGAATTGACTAATAACGACACATAATAAAATCCTTTGAAGTATTTTTGACAAATTTAATACAAATCAAGACAATCAAGTGATAGGAAAAAGGGGAACTTCAATGGGCAGGGTAGCAAAATTAATTAGGAAAATTGCATATGTAAGTAGAGTTTTTGATTTTTGGTTTTTGGTTTTTGAAGTTTACATAAATAGAAAAATTCTCAAATTTTAATTTTAATTTTTTTTTTTTGAGTATTCTGATTTTATCCTCGTGGACCTCGATGTTTTCTCTCATGGTTTTTCTCCCCTTGGTCATCTTCTCTCCCCTCAGTCCTCACAAGCATTTTCTTCTTAATTACGAACTTACACTTTACTCGTATGTATAGGATTGACATGACAATTGTAGAGTAGTCAATAGGGTATGTTCATACCAATTAAACATTTTACTAATGTTGATCCAATTAAGTAAATTAGTATATTTTTTTTGAAAAATAAGTAACTGAAACAATAGTTTCATATATATGTATTCATTTCAAAATGACCAATAAAATGATATAAACAAATTTAAACATCAAATTTAATTTTCATAACAAGATTGATAATATAAACATGCAAAGATAAATTTGACCCACCTAACTAAACAAATGTGAGCAATTAATTTCAAGAATAAATTATAACAATTAAGGTCATGCAAATAAAATATAGTAATAAATTAATTGTAAAATCAAATAGGAGAGAGATAGAGAAAATGAAATAAAAAATTTATAGTAATTCGACAGAGTTGGCCTACTCCCCTTTCCAAGCTCTCTTGTGTAAGTCACGACAAACTTGACACTTTCTAGACCTTAGAATCGAATTGCATCTTTTTCCGAGTGCAAGAACAAACCCTTCCTTTCTATGGTTGAGAATCAAACTGTTGCAACAATTTTTTTTTGAAATCAAAAGCGCCTCTTACAATGATCTGGAGATGAAGAATAAGATGGAAGAATTCTCCCCATAGTGGATGAACAAATCTAAGTTCAATTCTTACGGGAGATTCTTACAAGTAAAGTTCTATAATGACTATGAGAAATTAAAAAAAAAATTGAAGCTAAAAAATCGCTAATAGAATTAGAATAAGCTCTCAAGAGATCCTAGAATTTTTAGGAATTTTTTTCAGATTTAATTTTTTTGGGGGGCTTCAAATAGGTATAGAATGGCTAAACTAGTTGTTGGCTGTCACATGTTAACTTCTGATTGGTTGGTTTAAAAAATAATAAAATATTAAATTTAACCTTTTGATTGATTCATTACTTTAAAAATAAAATTTCCACGTTCACAGCCGTGTTGGTTCGATTAAAAGAATAATAAATTTTAAATATTTGAACCTTTGATTTTTTATTATTACATTTATTTTATTATTTTATTATTAACTTGCCACATATCACAAATGTATTGGACCATGTGTTGCCACATCATCTGCCATATGAGCATATTGACCGTTGACCACCATGTGTCATGTGCCACGTTATTAGTTTGGACTGCTGACTTCGTCACATCATCACTACATAATGAGTTTCCTTTGAATTTGTTTTGGCTATAATTTGTTGAGTTCAAATTTGAGTGATTCAAATTGCATTGGATTTCTTATTTTGAGCTCTATACAATAGACTCTTTACAACACTAAAATTGTTAGTGAATAAAAATAGTTTTGTTATCGTCAAAATATTAATTAATTAATTGATTAAAATTTATTAATTTCAGTTTAAGAGCAAAAAAAACTAACAATATTTCTGTTTTATTGCATCATTCATTTTTTTATTTATTCTAACTAAGGATTAAAACATCAATTTTACGGATATATCGGTAAAATATTGATATTTCTGTAAAACACGAAATTTATAAAATTTATTTATATTAATAATTAAGTTGGTTTCACTCTCAAACTAAGTTATGGATATTGTTATTCGTATTTCTATTCATATATTCGACTAAATAGATGACAATTTTTTTTTTTTTAATATTTTACATGTATTAATAAAAAAAAATTGGAGATATCCATGAATTTGATGTGGTATTTGTTCCAATGCTTTGATGAGTGGAATGTTAATATACAACTACTTTAACACTCCGAGGAAGCGTTGAAAGGTTTTCATCATTCTTCCTCCTCAACCTTTGTGAGTATGGAGGGAGTAACACCTCATTTGACGCATTTGCAGTAGAAACTATCACAGATGAGTCTCTGTGTTCCTCTTGATTTTCATGTGATGGTACATTTGTTTCTTGTATTGGTTGCTTGTCATTCTATGCATCAAAAGAAGGTGTTTGCACTTCATTAGTAAGCTTGATTCACTTTTCCTTTTGATCTTATTTCATTATGTGACCACTTCTCAATGTCACCGCGTAACATTGTTCTTTGCCTGAACTCCCTGCATTACGAGGAATTTCAATGTTGCTTGATAGTGAGCCTTGTGGTCTATTTTTCAATTCTCTAGCGATCTGCCCCTGATGCCTGTTGATGTCCATGCTGCGCTTGATGGAACCCAAGTGGTCCATCTCTTGGGGCATTTGATGGTTGACGTGTGCTTGCTGATTTCTTCCCCAAGAGAAATTTAGGTGGTTTCGCAGATCAGAGTTATAGGTATTTGAAAATGGGTTATTTTTGATAAAATAGACAAATTGTTGGTTGCACGGGCATTCCTTGAGTGAGCGAGCTTTTTTGTAGAAATGCAGTTTTTGTTAGCCATATGAGTAACCGCATTCACATGCCCATTTTCGATGCCAATTTTTGTCATTGTCATTGCCTGCAACAAACTGGTCATCACATTCACCTGCGTCTGTAGTGAGGTGATGGCGTCGTTACTTTTTCTACTTCTTCCTCTCTCATTTTGTCTTGAACCATATTCACTCTCCTTCTAGTCCTTGTGATTCTTAAAGATGCAACTAAGGATGTTTTTGGCTTTAACATAAGTTTTATCCAATAAACCTTCTACTGCATAATAGCATTTACGACAGTTTTGGATGCTAAATTCAAGCCATAATAAAAAAATCTCCATTTGTAAACAATCCGAAAGTCCATAATATGGACAATCTCTTACAAGCCTTTTGAATCTCACCCATGTTAATTCTCTGTCTGAACCCTATAGGGAAATAAAAAATGCTCTAAAATACGGAAGGGATAACATAAGTTCTGATACAATAATATCAGCTTTAAGAATTAGAGAGCTAGAGTTACAAATTGTCAACAAGAATCATCCTAGTGGTGAAGGGTTATTTGTTAAAGGAAATTTTAAACCAAATCACTCAAAGGACAGAAAACCACATAGTTTAGAAGAAAATAAGCCTAAACAGAAACTAAAATGTAAATACTACAAAAAGAAAGGACATTTAATCAAAGATTGTTTTATTCTTAAAAGGAAGAACCAAGAGAAAGAAAAAGACTTTAAAGGTAAACAACCTGAAGCTTCTGTGGTAGAAGGATCTTATATTTACTCAGATGTTCTAGTCTCAACCTTAGATAAATCCAACCATGTAAATCCCCTAGGAAAACATGATTGAGTCCTAGATTCTGGATGCACCCATCAATGACCTTTATGAGACCATGGTTCAACACCTATAAAGAAACTGAAGGAGAAATGGTTTACATGGGAAACTACCAAGGTTGTAAGATAGAAGGCATTGACTCTGTTTCTATGAAACTAAGGAAGGAACTGTTAAACTTCTTAGAAATGTAAGATATGTTCCACTTCTTAAGAGAAACTTAATTTTCTTAGGAATGCTTGATGCAATTGGGTGTGATATCGGGGCAAAGGAGGAATCCTTGAGGTGCTAAAAGACTCTAAGGTAATACTTGTTGGGAAAAAAGTAAATGACTTATTTGTGGTTAAAAGAGTTGAAATGATGATAGGGGCATATGTTGTCACCATAAATGAGATCACTGAGGCTGATGTTTTGCACAAGAGACTGTCTCACATTAGTGCTAAAGGCCTAGAAGTCTTATCTAAGCAAGAGATTCTACCTAAAGATCTCTCAGATAATCTAACTTTCTGTGAACATTGTGTTTTAGGAAAGGCTACAAGACAAAGTTTTACTAAAGCGTAACATACCACAAAGGCTATCCTAGATTATATTCATTCAGACCTATGGGGTCTAACTTCTACACCTAGCCTAAGTGGCTCAAGGTATTTACTCTCTTTCACTGATGACTTCTCTAGGAAAATCTAGGTTTACTTCCTTAAAACTAAAGAAGTGTTTGATAAGTTTAACGAATGGAAACTCATGATAGAGAAGCAAACTTCTAAAAAGATTAAATACCTAAGAACTAATAATGGACTGGAATTCTGTAGTGAAGAGTTTGATAAGTTTTGTAAAGAAACGGGCATAACTAGGCATAGGACTTTTAGACTTACTCCTCAAGGAGTTACTGAGAGACTTAATAGAACAATCATGGAAAGGGTTAGATGTCTTCTTTCAGATGTTATTTTTAGTGAAAAGTATTGGGCTGAGGCAGCAAGCTACATTGTTTTCACCTTAAATAGGTGTCCCTATTCCTCCCTAAACTTCCTAACTCCTGAAGAAAGATGGACAAAACATCCTCCTAACCTAGATAATCTAAGGGTATTTGGATGTGTAGGCTATATTCACCAAAGTTACTAAAATCTAGGGCAGTGAAGTGTATGTTTGTTGGGTTCTCAGAAGGTGTTAAAGGCTTTAAGATGTTGAATCCTATTGAGAAAAGATTTGTTGTAAGAAGAGATGTTACTTTTAGAGAGAAAGAGATGTTTATGCAAAAGGAAAAGACAACCTGTGAAGTTCCTAAAAGCCCTACTACTGCTAAGATTGAGGTGGAGGCACCTAAAGATTCATCCACTAATTACAATCCTCCTAATGAATCTGAAGAAGAAACAGAGGAAAACTCTGGTGAGTCTACTAAGCATACTGAAACTCAACCTGATTTGAGTCAGTACTCATTAGCTAGGGATAGACAAAGAAGAGTGATAGTTCCTCCAGCTAGGTATATTGAAACTAATTACATAAACCTAGTTCTAAATGCCACAATAGCTTCTAATGACCAAGAACCTGCTACTTTTGAAGAGGCAGTGAGCTGCCCTAATGCTAGGTCTTGGATTGAAGCTATGTATGAAGAAATGGAATCACTCAGTGTCAACAATACTTGGACCCTAGCCCCTCTTCCTAAAGGATGCAAGCCTATAGCTTCCAAATGGATATATAAACTAAAAGAGGGTTCTATTAAAGAAGAAAAACCTAGGTATAAGGCTAGGTTAGTGGCTAAGGGATTTACTCAAAGGGAAGACATAGACTATCTAAAATTTTTTCATCAGTAGTCAAGCAAACCTTTATCAGACTTCTACTGTCTCTAATTGCTCATTACATCCTTGAATTAGATCAACTAGATGTTAAAACAGCTTTCCTTCATGGAAATCTAGAAGAGGTTATCTATATGACTCAACCTAAAGGGTTTGAAGAAAAAAGAAAGGAAGATCTTTATTGTCTCCTAAAAAAATCTATATATGGTCTTAAATAATCCCCTAGATGCTGGTATAGAAGATTCAATGACTACGTAGAGAGTATTGGGTTTCAAAGGAGTACCTATGACATTTGTTCTTATGTTAATTCGACTACCTATAAGAACAAAGTCTATTTACTCCTCTATGTGGATGATATGTTACTAGATGGGAAATCCAAGGAGGATATAAAACATGTTAAAGATCTCTAAAGAGAGAGTTTGACGTGAAAGACTTGGGTCAGTCTAAAAAGATTCTTGGGATTGAAATAAATAGAGATAGGGTTTTCTCTATCCTCACCATCAGTCAAACAAACTACTGTAAAAAGGTTATTAAAAGGTTCAATATGTCTAATACTAAGCCTGTTACTATACCTATTGTTAGTCATTTTAAACTCTCCTCAGGTAATTCACCTAAGGAAACAGATAAAGAACATTTAACTCAAATGCAATTAATCTCTTACAACCAAGCAGTAGGTAGTTTAATGTATCTAATGATATCAACTAGACCAGACCCATCATATTGTACTAGTCTGATCAGTAGATACATGTCTAACCCTAGAAAAAGGCATTGGGAAACAAGAAAATGGATATTAAGATACTTAATATGGTCTAAACAATCTAAATTAACATATCAAAGTACAAAAGAAACAGACTTAGAGCTATATAGATATGTTGATTTAGATTTTGCAGGTGACCAAGACAAAAAGAGATCATTAACAGGTTATCTATTCTTATATGATCCAAATTTACTATGTTGGAAAACAAACCTTCAATCAATCACAGCCCTATCTACTACTGAAGTAGAATACATGGCATTATCAGAATATATAAAAGGAGCATTGTGGTTAAAGGAGTTGATGAAGGACTTTGGTATCAATCAAACAGTAGTTAAGATCTACTGTGATAACCAAAGTGCCATTCATCTTTCCAAAAATTCTCAATACCACTTAAGGACCAAACACATAGATATAAAATATCATTTCGTAAGGGACAAAATAGAAAAAGGTGAAGTCGAAGTTCACAAAGTCCATACAACTGAGAATGCAGCTGATATGCTTACCAATCCTGTTTCAAAGCTCAAGCTCTCCAACTGTCTTAGTCAAATCGGCTTCCAGCTACCTGAAAAGGGGTGAAGACCAGTTAGATCTGGAAGGAGAAAAACTTGCATGTTGAGCTTAAGGTGGAGATTTTAAGTATAAAAATAAACTCAAGCATACAAATCAAACTTCAATGGTTATTTACACTTTATTTACAATTTTTTATGTAACTGCTTGTATCAGCTCAAAGTATAAATATGCATCATTTACATTTAGTAGATAGATCTTTTTAAAAACTTACAAGAATGCTATAAGATCTGTAAAAGAAAAGTGACTTAGCTCTTGAATAATAGAAGTTCTTCTCCTTCTCGTGGATGTAGGCACTCCATTGCCGAACCACATATATCTTTGTATAGCTCTTCTCCTCTTCTTTCTCTTTATCACATTGCATGTTTCATCTTCTTCTTCATTCACACAACAAACTCACACAAACAATCAAACAAGAAGAGGGTTAGAGAGAAAGCTTCTGTAAACAGAAGTTTGAAACGAGAAAGAGAAAGAAAATCATATTGTTTTGTTATTTTTCCCTTTTTCCCATCAGACTGGTGTCACTTCCATCAGGCAGTGATAGTGGTGATTACCACGTGTTACACATCAGCTGGAAGATTGTGAGTCTTTTTAGCTGAAGACATTTTCATCATTTGGGCTTTTCTTGGTCAAGCAATTAAGTGAGCAATCCCAACAATATCCTATTTCTAGGATGCATGCAATGAGTGTTTGACGCAAAAGATGTCTTTATTTCTAAAGGTAATCTCTTCTTGTTTTATGAGGTCTAAATCTTTTACTCATTCAAGCATAGATTCATTTTATTTAGAACAACCTTTCAACTTATTCAAATAGTTTATAAAGCATGCATAAAACAAGTTAAACACATGATTAAGCTTTACTTAGTTCATGTTAGTTGCAATGTTTCTCAACCCATTAAGAAATTAGTTGCTTATGGTAGATAGTGAAGAGATGGACAAACAAAATACTATATATGCATTCATATTGATAAAAGAATTTTATCAACATTTTTACACAATATAAATGACAAGAATAGCAGAAAAAGAGATAGAGATAGAATATCAAGCCGTGGTATGCAATTCCTTGCTTTTTTCGACTGTGGATGACTACCTTGCTAGATTGTGTTAAAGGTGAAGTCTCCTCTTTGTCTTCTAGAAGAAATCTTGAGTTCTCACTCAAAATTCTACGAGGGCTCGAAGGAAAGTGTTTATAAAGTGAGAAATTGTGCAGAGTTTTCTCTAACATCTCCTTAGCTATTCCTTTTGCATGGAAATCTCGTGCATATTTATAGGCATCAAGGGACACTTCTTCTTCTTTCATTAATGATTGAACTGAAAAGGTGCATTAGTTTCCATACCCTGATGCACTGCCTGCTTCATGTCAAAAGTTCACTGGTTCTGCCGTGAAGCTTTCTTGTCAACCACCAACTCTGATTTTACCTCCATTGCCTTATGCATCATGTCACCTTCTATCGCATGAAGCTATGTGTTCCCACCATGCGAATCCAATTTTGGCGTCAAGAATTTTCTCCTGCGGTGACATCTGATGATTACATGAATAGATTTATGCATTCAGAAAGCACAATTTTTATAACTTTTGGACAACAAGATCATGTTCATATGCGATCACATAATATAATTAATTCCATGATTTTCTTACCAAACTGTTGCATATTCCACGATTTTTCCTAATTGTTTTAGGGAAAAGAGATACAATAATTTATATTTCTACAAGTTATCAGTCTCCACCTAAAGTAACTAGTGTTGATGGTAGAAAAGTTTTAAAACTAGAGATTGCGTGGACTGAGGTAGAAGATAAAACATCTCTTGGAAACTCTCGTGCTTTAAGTGTAATCTTCAATGGTGTTGATCAAAGCATCTTTCGACTCATCAACACCTATGTGTCTACCAAAGAGACTTGGGATATTCTCTTCGTGGCTCATAAAGGAACTTCAAAAGTCAAGCTTTCAAGACTTCGACAGTTGACTTTTAAATTTGAAAACTTGAAGATGCATGATGATGAATCTATTGTAGAATTTAATGTTTGTTCATTGGACATTGTAAATGAGTCGTTTGCTCTGAGAGAAAAGATATCTGAAGAAAAACTTGTTAGGAAAGTTCAGCGCCTACTGCCAAAGAAATTTGGTATGAAGGTTACTACTATTGAAGAAGTTCAAGGCATCGTTAAAATGAAAGTAGATGAGTTGTTTGGTTCCTTGTTAACATTTGAAATGTCTCTGGATGGTAATTCTTACAAGAAAAACAAGGGAATTTCTTTCCAATCATCAGTTGATAATTTGAAGGAAGACGCAAGTGGCGCTTCTAATGTATCCCTTGCTAGTTCTATTGCTCTGTTGTCTAAGAAATTCAATAGATTTTTTAAGAGGTTAGAAAGAATAACTGGAAATCATGCTCCTAGAAGTGGTAAGACAAGTGCAACTACTCCAAATTAATTCATATCTCAAAATTATAGAAAGAATACTGTCAAGTCAGGGAATTGATTCAATCATAGTAAAGAAAAATCTTTCCAGTGTAGGGAATGTGAGGGATATGGTAATTTTCAATTAGAATGTCCAAATTTTCTAATGAGGCAAAACAAAAGTTTTTTTTTCTCACCTTATCAAATGATGAGTTTGATGAAAGTAGTGACTTAGATGAGGATGTTAAAGCTCTTGTTAGTTGCATCTCTTCTGACTTCTTAATTCCTAAAAATCCTAAACTCGATATTTTTGAAAATAGTAAGAACAACGAAGACTCTTCTAACCCATCCAACATATCTTATCGAGTGTTATTAAAAATTAGCAAGAAGACACAAAGGTACTTGACACTCAGAAAGAAAGAATTGAGTCTATCCTAGTTTATAATCATAGACTTATGTCAACCATTATTGAGTTGAAATGTGAATTGAATCATGTGAAGGCTGAAAAAGAGAATTGTCCAGATCAGTAAGAATGTTGAACTCCAGAACTAAAACTCTTGATCATATTCTGAAAAAAGTTAAGCCTTCAGGCGATGTATTTTGTCTTGGTCTTTCTGGTGTCAGATGCAAAGTTGATTGGTAAACCAGTGACAAAGAGAAACAAAAGATAGTATTTGTTAGAGAAAAGAATTATATTTCCTCAAAGAATCTGAGTCCTCAGCTTATAAATTTGATCAGTAAGGGTCCTTATAGAGATATAACTGGATTTGTCACTTTTGTGGAAAAAGGGGTCACATAAGGCCTTAATGTTTTATTCTTCATGGGAGGCCTCAGAATCATATAGAGAGTTAGCTTCTATTGATCATATATGGTCATCAAATGTTGTTCCAGAGTCAGACAAGAATGGCATGTTAAAAAATCTGGTTCCAGATGCC
Organism: Benincasa hispida; assembly: GCF_009727055.1. NCBI lineage: Eukaryota > Viridiplantae > Streptophyta > Magnoliopsida > Cucurbitales > Cucurbitaceae > Benincasa > Benincasa hispida. Next base: position 58,156,764 of record NC_052356.1, on the reverse strand, counting down.
ATGTCATTTTATCTTCCCTCGTAACCTCTACTAGTGAAGATTTGTTTTTTGATAGTGGGTTTTCTAGGCAAATGACAAGAAAAGAACTATATGTAAATATTAAAACATATCAGCTTAAGTTAGGTCACTTTTGGTGATGGGGCAACTGGGAAGATTGTTGGAAAAAGAAAACTTCAATATTTGAGTCTTCATTCTCTTGAAGATGTGATGCTTGTAGATGGTCTTACTGCCAATCTGATTAATTTAGTTGTGTGATTAAGGCCTAAATGTTAATTTTACTATGGACAAATGTGTCGTCATAGACAATAACAAAATAAGTCATGATAGGTACGTGTTCTTCAGATAACTGTTATTTGTAGGCTCCCAATGTGTCAAATCAAATTTGTAATGTCACTATGCATGATGAAACAATGTTGTGGCACAAACGATTGGGTCATGTCAGTATCAAGTCTATTCAAAAGGCCCTAGCACAAAATACAATTATGATGCTACTTCCTCTGCATGGTGAAACAGGTATGATCTGTGGAGAATACCAAGTTGGTAAACAAGTAAGAGTCTCACACAAGCAAGTGTTTCGCACTGTGTCTGATAGAATCCTTGATCTTATCCATATGGATCTCATGGGTCCAATGCAAGTTGAAAGTCTGGGAGGTAAATGATATATCTTAGTTTTAGTGAATGACTTTTCACGATACATATGAGTGCACTTTCTGAGAAGTAAGTTTGATACATTTGAAGTCTTTAAAAATCTAGCCCTTCAGCTTCAACGAGGGAAAAATGTTGCCCGCATTTGAAGTGACCATGGAAAAGAACTTGAAAATTCTCTATTTACTGATTTTTTTTCTCTACTGAAGGTATTCATCATGAATATTCAATTCCTATTACACCTGAGCAGAATGGAGTTGTTGAAAAAAAAAATTGAAAATAATAAAAGATGGCCCGAGCCATGCTTCATTCTAAAGGCTTACCTCTCCACTTTAGGCTGAGGTTCTTAGCACTGCCTCTCACATTCATAATAAGGTTAATCTTTGTCCTGGAACTTCTTGCAAAAATTATGAATTTGGAGGGGGAGATAACAAATGTCAAATACTTTCATATATTTGACAGTCTGTGCTGCATCTTAGTTAACCGAGAAATCAAAAGAAAGTGGGATTCAAAGTTGGATGAGGGTATCTTCTTGGGATACTCCTCAAATAGCAGAGCCTATTGTGTTTTTAATAAATGCACTTGTACTGTAATGGAATCAATAAACATGATTATTGATGATGATTTCAAAAAGTCTACATGTGATATTACAGATGAGTTTTGTGTAATACATTCTGTCAATCCAAATGCATCCAACATTAATTTTGATATCACCCAGACTGACCAGAAAGATCAGCAAATATCTGCATGTGATGAAGAAACTGAAGTTAGTAGAGAAAAGCTTCACTCTAATAGGATACTAAAGAATCATCCAATGAGTAATATTATAGGATGTTTGCAAGATGGTATTACCACAAGAAAAAAGGATAAGGTGGACTATGCTCAAATGATTGGCAATGTGTGTTATACCTCTTCTGTTGAGCCCAAACACATCGAGGAAGCCTTGATGGATGAACGATGAGTTAATGTTATGCAAAAGAAGTTAGGTCAATTTGCCAGAAATGAAGTTTGGTCTCTCATCCTCATCATTGGAACTAAATGGATTTTCAAAAATAAATTTGACAAAGATTAGTTACCAGAAACAAAGTCAGACTAGTTGCTCAAGGCTATACTCAAATAGAAGGCATAGATTTTGATGAAACATTTGCTCCTGTTGCTAGACTTGAAGCTATTCGAGCTACTTCTGGGAATATCAAATAGATGTAAAAAGAGTATTTCTCAATGGGTACTTAATTGCAGAAGTGTTGAAGCAAGCCTCAAGTAGTGATGAGAAAAATGTTAGCAAGTACCCACCCTGATTGAGGCGAGGAATCCTCAATTTTATTGGGGATGGCGGGTCAAATGGTAACAGGGGCGGGGACGGGTAGATTATCCCCACCTCGTCCCCGACCCCGACCTTACCTTGATTATTTTTTTATTATTTTTAATATATGTATATATAGCTTAATTACTATTTATATATATTCTTTATTTTTTTTTTTAAATTTCATTTCATAATATATATATTTTTAAGTTCATTTCATAATATAATTAAAATGATTTTTTATTAGTTTACATTAAGAAATCTAAGATAGTTCTTAGTTATTAATTTAATAAATAAGACAATAAGATATCAAATCGCCGTCGAAGGTTAAGGTGACAATAACAACAACACCTCTACGACAACAATAGATAGTAGATGACCAAATGAATAAGAACTTGGCTCAACAACTAACAAATATTGCTCTGAATCCAATCCCAGTGGCAAAAATTAGCACACGTCCAATGCGTGAGTATGCATCACTAGTATTTTATGACTTTTTTCTAGAGATCATCTACCCAATGCCTGACAGGATAAGGTTTAAAATAAAATCAGTTATGCTTCAAATGCTGCAGATAGCAGGATAATTTAGAGGTACCTACGGCAAGGATCCCCATGCTCATATGAAACGCTTCTTAGAAACCTTCAATTCATTTGTGATTCCGGGAATCACGCTAGAAGCTATAAGACTATCTTTGTTCTCCTATTCACTATGTGATGACGCCAAACAACAGGTGAGCTCTTTAAAGCCAGGTGAGCTAACAACATAGGATAAGTTGGTGGAGAAATTCATGCAAAAATATTTTCCTCCCATTGTCAGTGCAAAGAGGCGTCGATAGATCATGAATTTCGAACAAGGAGAGTTTGAAACACTTAGTGCTGCATGGGAGAGATTTAAACGGTTGGTCAAAAATTTTCCTAACCATGGATTACCTCTGATTATAAAAATGTAAACTTTCTATGGAGGATTGAACAAACCTTCTTAAATGGCAGCAGATGCAGCCGTTGAAGGCGGCATTATGGATAAGTCATATAATGAGGTCAAGGAAATTTTAGATCGGATTGCCAAGCATAACATGGAATAGGTTGTTGATGCTTACACTCTAGAAAGACAGTAGGAGGCATTCTCAAAATGCTATTGACACCAACACAGTGGCCACTCTGTCAGCACAAGTAGCTACATCGACTAACATGTTGAAAAATCTAACGATGAGTAATGTAGCACAAACGCAGAGTGTGCAGTAGGTAGACACATTCACACAATCCATGGTCAGCTATATGGGTTGTGGAGAGCCACACTCCTATAATGACCGCCCATAGAATTTACAATCAGTTTGCTTCATAAAGAACAACCCTTTTTCAAACACTTATAATCCTGGATGGATAAACCATCCCAATTTTTCTTCGGGAGGTCACCAACAAGATCAACATCATCTTGGAACGCATCAGCAGCATAGGTAGGGGTTGCCACCTGGATTCTAGCCTACGCAGCAACAACCTCAACATCAAACTTTTAACAGAGGGGGCAATGCGTCAAGCTCATCATCTTCGCTTAAAAACCTATTAAAAAGATATATAGTTTAGAATGATGCATTGCTGAAAAGCCAAGCTTCATTGTTCAGGAACTTGGAGATGCAAGTTGGGTAGATTGCTAGCGAGCTAAAGAATCAGCCACATGGAGTATTGCCTAGTAATACTGAAGCACAAGAAGTAATAACGACAAGGAGAAATATCATGAGGTGACATTGCGCAATGGTAGACTTTTGATAATAGAGAACATAAACCCAAGAAAAGACCTTCATCATTCAACATCTTAAAACACAATGCAAACAGCTACAACATTTGAGAGAAAGCAATAAGAAAGAGCATCTGGCTCTATCAATCATTCTCAACCGAGCACTTCTAACGCAGGGGAATTGGTGGTGCATCTGAACACACCATTTTCCCGACACCTACAAAAAACAATGATGATAAGCAGTTCAAACGCTTCCTTGAGATTTTTAAACAATTACATATCAACATCCATCTCATCGAGGCGTTGGAGCAAATGCCTAGTTATGTGAAGTTTTTTAAGGATGTTTTGACAAAGAAAAGAAATATTAACGAGCTTGGAACCGTGGCGTAGACACAGGATTGGAATGTGATGCATTGATTCACAATAAAATTCCTAAAAACAGAGAGATCCAGACAGTTTCACTATCCTTTGCTCGATAGGTGGAATAGACGCGGGGCACGCATTGTGTGATTTATGAGCTAGTATCTATCTCATGCCCCCTCTTTATTTTTAGGAAACTTGGAATCGGTGAAGCTAGGCCTACCATGGAAACACTTCAACTCATTGATAGATCAATCACATATCCAAAAGGAAAGATTGAGGATGTTTTAGTGAAGTTGACAAGTTCATATTTTCAGCAAATTTCTCTATTTTAGATTATGAAGTTTATAGGGATGTCCCAATCATTCTTGGACGCCCACTTATAGCTACTAGAACACGATGCATGTGGACAACCAAAAAGTAAAATTTAATGTGTTGAATGCATTAAAGTTCCTAGATGACGTACAACCCTGTCAACCTATTAATTCAATTCAATTGTTCGAGGAAGAGGAATAAGAAGTGGACCAAGTCTAGGAGGCCCATGCATTGGGTAAAAATACACAGAGGTTCGAGCCGCTAAGTTTGGATGAGCGTCAGACCAAACCAATTCTCCCATCTCTTGAGGTACCGCCAATGCTTGAGCTCAAACCTCTTCCATATCACTTAAAATATGCTTTTCCTCGAAACGAAAATACTTTACCTATCATAATTTCAGCTACACTTTCTCAGTCTAACGAACAACTTCTTTTGCAGATATTGAAAAAGCATACATGAGCAATTGAATAGACACTGGTGGATATATGAGGAATCAACCCAATTTATTGTATGCATAAAATAAAATTGGAGGAAGGGATGATCAGATTGATCGAGCCCCAATGCAGGGTCAACCCTATAATGAAAGAAGTGGTAAAGAAGGAAATCATTAAATAGCTTGTCACAGGGATGATGTACCCTATTTCTGACAGCAGCTGGGTGAGCCCAGTTCAATGCGTGCCAAAGAAAGGTGGCACAACTGTAGCAGTTAATAGCAATAACGAATTAATCCCATCGAGAACTATTACTAAGTGGCGTATTTGCATGGACTACAGGAAGCTAAACACGTCGACAAAGAAAGACCACTTTCCATTTTCCTTCATTGACTAGATGCTCGATAGATTAGCCAGAAAAGAATTCTATTCTTTCTTGGACGGGTATTCTGGTTGCAATCAAATCTTAATCGTCCCAGAGTACTAAGTGAAAACTACTTTTACATGTCCCTTTGGAACGTTCACGTTCCGACACATACCTTTTGGGCTATGCAACACACCTGTAACGTTTCAGATATGCATGATGACTATATTTTCTAACTTTCTTGAACACTCTGTCGAAGTTTTTATGGATGAATTTTTCAGTTTTTGGAGATTCCTACCTTTCCTGCCTCAACAACCTAAAAGCCGTCCTCGCTAGATGCGAGGAAACAAACTTGGTACTTAACTGAGAAAAATATCACTTCATGGTGATAAAAGGTGTAGTTCTTAGGCACAAGTTTTCTAAAGCAGGGTTAGACGTGGACGAAGCCAAAATTGATGTCATTGAAAAATTGCCTGCGCCTGTGAACCTCAAGGCCCTGAAGAGATTTCTAGGCCACGCAGGCTTCTACAAATGATTTGTAAAAGGATTTTCCCAAATTTCCTGTCCACTGAGCGCATTACTGGAGTTGAACAAGCTTTACAAATTTGATGAAGATTGCCACCAAGTATTTGAAACCTTAAGGTATGCATTAACGACAACGTCGGTATTGATAGCCTTGGACTGGATGCAACTCTTCATATTAATATGTGACGCAAGCAACATGGCTGTTGGATCTATGTTTTTCCAAACAAAGGGAAACATGATACATCCTATTTCCTACACGTCAAAGACACTACAGAACCCCAAGAACATTACACAACTACTAAAAAAGAAATGTTAGCGGTAGTGTTTTCTATTGAGAAGTTTACAACTTATTTGGTGTATGTGTTAGCAACCATTTACATTGATCACTTCGCTATAAATTTCTTAATGGAAAAAAAGACACGAAACCCAATCTCAATAGCTGGGTGTTGCTGCTACAAGAATTTGATTTAGAAATCAAAGATAGAAAAGATACTGAGAATCAGGTGGCTGACCACCTATCGAAATTGGAGAATAAAGAGATATAGATGGGCCAGGCTGAAATTGAAGACGTATTCCCTAATGAATGCCTGCTCAAGGTTGAAGATAAGAAGCCATGGTACGCTGACATTCTCAATTACCTGACCACGAAACAGTTTCTAGAAGACTTTAACGCCCAAGAAGAGAAATGATTTGTGCATGATTGAAAGTTCTACTTTTGGGATGAATTGTTTCTCTACAAGCAAGGCCTAGATTCTATTATACGTCGGTATTTCCCTGAGGTTGAAGTGCAACACATCTCATGATTCTCCTTACGGAGGTCATTTTGGAGGACAGAGGATAGCTACAAAGATCGTCCAAAGTAGTTATTTTTTCCCACTCTATTTAAAGATGAAAGGGAATATGTTCTTAAATGTGACCCATGCCAATGCACAGGCAACATCTCAGCAAGGAATGCAATGCCACTCAACAATATACTCAAAGTTGAACTTTTTGATGTTTGGGACATTGACTTCATGGGACCTTTTCCTCCATCTTGTGGTCAGTAGTACATTCTAATAGCAGTGGATTATGTGTCTAAGTGGGTCGAGACAATGGCCTGTACAAAAAATGATGCGGCAACAGTTTCTAAATTTTTGACCAAGTACATTTTTGCCGTTTTAGGACACCAGGCATGTTGATAAGTGACGAAGGTACACATTTTATTAATCACATCATTTATAAATTACTTACCAAATATAATGTTAGGCAAAAAGTGGCTATTGCATACCACCCCATAGACGAACAGGCAAGAAGACAAAGAGATCAAGTCGATTTTGGAGAAAGCTGTCAACGCATCAAAAAAGGACTGGGCATAGAAGCTGGATGAAGCTCTTTTGGCATATAGGATTGCATTTAAAATGCCTATAGGTATGTCTTCTTATACCTTAGTATTTGAAAAAGCCTGTCACTTACCTTTTGAATTGGAGCATAAGGCGTTTTGGGAACTTAGATCCGGATGTCGGGGGGGGGGAGGAATCGAAAGCTACAGCTCAATGAACTAAATGAGTGGCGGCTTAATGCATATGAAAATACGAAGATTTACAAGGAAAAGACCAAGCATTGGTAAGAAAGAATTCTTCATTGGTCAAAAGATCTCACTCTTTAACTCGCGTTTGTGACTGTTTCCAAGAAAGCTTAAATCCAGGTGGTCAGGGCCGTTTGTTATCAAAGCAATCTTTCCTCATAGAGCTGTGGAGCGCACTCGAGAGGATGATACTAACGTCTTCAAGGTAAATGGATAGAGGGTAAAGCCATACTTTAAAGGAAATATGGAATGCTTGAAGCTCACGTCAAAGTGTCCCTACGTGCATACAGACACATATTCCAAGGACGCTTATTCTCTCATGCTTTACTTTTTCTTTGCATCATGTATAACATGCATTTTTTCTAATCTAGGTTTGAATTCTTGTCTAGCATTAAAATTTTAAGTTTGTGTCATGATTGTTTACCTTGCATGCTTTTGGATGATTCTTTAAAAACCAACCTTGTGGACTTTTAAATTTTGGGGAGGGGTACCAGAGCAGAGGCGTTAGAATTAGGCCAACACATACCCATGCATTGGAAGAGGAAAAGACATTATGGGAAGTTGAACCACTCAAGTTTTTGGATGACCCAAGACGCGTTTACTCAGATTTGCATTTAATGTGCAACCCAAACATCACTCGCTAATGACACTTGTCAACTTTATCCCCATTTTTCTCTCCCTTGCGTTTCCCTATAAAAATAGTTCATAACCCACTTCATTTTCTTCTTTCTTCTAACTCTCAACCATAGCTTCTCAGAATTCTTGAGCTTTTTCACCGTCTTGCCACTCTTAACCGAGCATTCTTATCCTTGTTGTCCCCTCCATCGGAGCCCACTGCTTTATCGAAACCATCAACCGCTTTGTCTACCTCCCAAAAAACCATGATCCAGCCGAAACCCACCACCCAACCTAGGCCATCACCCAACAATCTTCGATGAAGCATGTCCAATGACCAACCTCAACCCTCTGTCTCCTTATCTGCCCGAATGCCTAAGTTCTCAGCCCTTTCCAAACCAATGCAGCAACCTGCGTTAAAAGGCATTGCTACAAAGCTTTATAGGAAACCAACCTCTCCACCAACAATCCCATCCATCACATGAAACATTCTGACGTATGACCCAATTCCTGAATATCTTCGAACCACTCCATCACCTATCTGTGTCCGACAGTCCCCTTAGCCATTGAATTTCTGGCCACTATCTTCAGCATCGCAGTGGCCCAGCCTTCCTCTATTTCCCTACCAGGCTTGTCGCATACACCCACCAACACCCCACACGTTACACCACCTCACCCATTTTATGAACCTCTAAGTTGTAACAATTTTGCATTGGAACCAACCCTATAACCCACCAATCCCAACGAGTTGGCTTGCAGAGATGAGTAAGAGGTCTTCAGACAAATTCTAGCCATCCTAGACCAAAAGAAAATTGCTGAAATGGACCAGATGATGTGTTGAGACAACACTGATGCATCGATTAAAGAAGAACCTGACCATCAGAGGGTCATAAGCGCCTCGAGTCCAATGGAAGAAGAGATAGATAGACTGACAGATATGCTATGATGCTGGAAGAGGAAATGAATGAAGAAGAAAATGAATAGAGAATACAAGGAGTTGGCCGTGGTGCATCAGTACCACACATATCCAATGCGAATGAAGGGCCATCAGAACAAGCATTAAAAAGGAAGAGGCGTCTTATAATTAAAAAGGATGAAGAAGAAAAAAATCAAGTACAACCAGACCTGTGGTTGCAACGCAGGGAAGTAGCTCTTTGGATTCGAGTGAGTTGGAATGCAGGTTGGAAGAATAAAAACATGTGTGTTAAGGACAATAGAAGACTACTCTTTAAAGAGAGCTTGAGGAAGAAGCAAGGGCATTGGCTCGTGAGGTAAGGAGGAATAAGGAATGTGACAAGGGAAAGAAGGTGGCAGCTGCATACCAAACAAACTAGAGGAAGAAAACGACAGTTCAATGACATTCTTATCGAAAAGGGCTTCTTTCCTTAATGTAACCCATTGCCAAAGTACATCACTGACACGATCGACGCAATGGGTTGGCGTCAGCTCTACGAAGGCCTAATTAGAATTTGGCCCTAACTAGTTCGCACCTTCTATGGCAGTGAGTTTGATGAGAAGAAAGATGCGACGTTGGTGAAGGATGTAGTCGTTTGCTTTTCTTCTAGAATTATCAACGAAGTGCTCGATGCAGAAAACAACCCTAACGTAGAGGCTAATCGCATCCTTGAGTAGCCGACTCCAAACCAACTGGACGGTGCAGTAAGAGTGGTGGCTAAACCTGGGAGTTCTTGGCAAATATCTCGAACGGGTATTATGATGATGGCTCCCAGGAATCTTCTCTCAAACACCAACTTGGCTCTATCTGATCAAGAATCACATCATGCCCACAATGCATGATGAAACTGTTTCAAGGGAGGGAGGCAAAATCATTATGGAGCAAATCAAAGTAGTCAAGGGAAAGCCACGTGGGAAACTTTAATTTCCGTGCCTAATATGTGTGTTGTGTGAACACGCGAGCATCCCTTTGGGGGATGACTTTGAAGAAGTTGAGGGTTTAATGGACATCAAGCTGATTAGGGGTCTGCTTCGAGGCTCACCTAACCAACCAAATTTATTTTCCAAACCCAAGGCATCAAACCCTCAGCCTTCAAAATGTGTGGCGATAAGAAGACGCATCGAGCCTTCCGATAATGAGCCCAGCAGTAAACCTTCACAAGAAAAGCAAGAGTCTGAAGCTGAGCTGGCATTAGAGTACGAGGACACCATTATCATGGATCTCAACTTACCTTTCCCTTCCTTAACCTTAACTTCTGCAGATGACCCAATTGATCCAACGCCTCAGGATGAAATGCACAAGGATTAAATTGGCAAAACGCAAAGCCCTAAGCCTTCTCTTCTCCGCTCACCCCTACTTTTTTCCTTTAATCTGCCCATGACTGTCTATGAGCAAACTGGGATGGGAACCAGTAACCTCTAAGCCACTAAAGACCCACTTGGGGAGATGTATGAAACCCAACCTCTCTAAACCAATGCACCCGCACCTCTTCCCAAAGCCAATATGGATGAAATCAAACAATTCATCCAAGATCAAATAAGACCCCTGGCCATGTCAAAGAAGCACTTCATTTGCAACAGGCAATACTGCAATGCCAGAATGTTGTTCTAAGGGATTATCTATGCCAACAAATGCAAAGGAGCCAAGACCACTTTGACTTTACAACGCAGTATATCAACCAAGTCTTGATGAGAATGTTTGCCCTTCCTCCTCTACCTCAACACTTAAGGAATCCCCTTAGATCCATGGATGAAGACCCTGCACCTAAACCCAGGGATGATGTACCAACCTCATAGTTAAATTTGGGGGTGTTGGCCCTTTTGATTTTATTTGAATTTCTTTTTTCTGCGTTTACACAATTTTTGAATTCCATGTAAATTTCTTGATCAATGAATGAAATTTATCATTATGATTCTTGCGTTTGACTTTAAGCATTCCTCTTATACTTTATTTTACTACTTTTGTGCCTTGCATCGAGATGTGATACCTCAATGATAATACTAATGTTTGATAACTTACATGTTTAGTTAGGTGTTAGAAATATAAGAATAGAACCTCACTGAATGAAACATATTTTTGATTTCTCATGTGTACAAGCCTCAACTCATACCTCCTTTTGAAATTTCGAAGGCATTTTTATAGTTCTTTTTCAACAATGAGGACTTTGCTGATCTCCAGAAATAGGGGGTGGGGGAGGTTCAAGTTGATGTGTTCTTTAGTTATAAAATATTCCTAATTTCACTTAATTTATCAAAAAAAAATTTATTACTAATAATTTCGGACGTAATAAGCAAACTTCACAATCAACGTAAGGGAAAAATCCCAGTGATATGAGTTAAGATTGGAAATGGCACTTACCTATAGTTGGATGCCTGAATGACACCCGTGGGGGTAAGCCAAAATGAAGTTAAGTAACCAACACCAACGCGTCTCAACTCCGCTATCTAAGCCAAGGAAGAAAAATATAATGCATATATACTTAGATAAGAGTTAAGTTGTGAAGAGCACTTACTCGTAGTTAGATGTCTGCATGACACCGGTGGGGGCAAACCAAAACGAAAGTGAGTCACTTGAATCAATGCATGAGTAGTCCTAGAAAAATAATAAATTGCACAAGAGAATTTTTGTAACAAGAAAACCTTCTAACGCATTACTGAATTTGAAAGATTGAAATGTTTTAGAAAGTAAAAGAGTTTTGAAGAAAGGGATTGCCGTATTAGAAATCGATTATATATTTCTTTGGGAAAGGGAATAAACATGTATTTTCCAACGTCAATCTCAAACATTTGTAAGTTAAAGGACATGATGAAAGATGGAGCTAGTGCATTTTGATCATAAGAGTATGTTAAGAAATTATTTTAGGAATACTCGAGGACAATCATTGTTCAAAATTTGAAGGTTTGATAACTTGTAGAAATATAAATTATTGTTCTCTTAAAGTTGGAATAATTAGGATCTTTAGTAACATAAACGTAGTCATTATGAAAGAAAAACACATGAAATTCTATACATGTAGTAAACTCATATAAAAGTATCCTTTTAAGTAAAAGTTGCTTCACTAACGCATTTCAACACAGAAATCAAAGAAATTTACTAGGTGTTCCAGCCAAGGCCAACGTAAGGGGTATGCGTCTGAGAATATTTGATGCATGAAGGATATAGTGGCTCGTGCATCTCCTGTGAAATCACTACTTGCAGGCATGGGCATTTGACTGACGGCGTCTGAACATTTAAGAAGTGGTAGGCGGCTATTCCAGGGTTTGGAATTTAATGCAATTCCAATCACCAAGTTGTTGAGATTTGCCTATATAAGGAGAAGCCACCTTCATAATCACAGTTAGACATTTTAGAGTCAGACAATTAGAAACTTTTTTTTTCAACACCAGTAGATAGACTCTACCATTTGAAAGTAAGAAGTAGAAGGGAAGATACCATTTCATCGTTGATCAAGAGATGTTGTTGGAGAGAAGCTTGAGAGAGAGATATTCTTCAACTTCTCTACCATGTTGGTTGTAATAAGCATAAAAAACAAACAAAAGAAGACAAGAGATTGAACTCTACAACTTGACTTCTACTTTTCACACTTCATTTTCATTCACCATTTCAGTTCATTAAGCTGAGATTTTTTGTATAAATACTGCTTATTTTTAATTCAATCTTATCTTGGGTCATTTATCACTTCTTCATCTATTTACCTTCAAAATTACATGTGTTTGTGAAATTTTCCGACTTAATGACAGCATAAAATTTGTTGCTTAAGTCTCCTTGATCAATTGATTAAAGTAACTAACTAGTTAAGTCACTCGAGAGAGCAATTTAACTATTGAACGCATTAAGCCAGGGCGTGAAATAAATCTAGAGATAGAGTTGCTCACATTTTTTCCTATTCTTTATGACCAATACATACACCCTAGAGATAGGATTACATGTGGCTTTTGCATCGAGAGATGTTGAATTTAGCATGAACTAAAGAATAGAATTTCCAACCCATAGCACATACATTTAGATTGTAAACAAGCATATGCATCATCTTCATCTCATCTCCATTGCGCCCACATAAGCTTGCTAAACTTGCCAGGAAATCAACGCATACCACTTACACTTAGAACCATTCATCCATAAATTCCTTTCTCGTTGAACTCCTATTTCTTCTTGCATGTGTGCCATTAGCTCAGTGTAAATAACCAACATTTCTCAAGTTAATTAGGAAATATCTGTATTAGTCCAAAAACAAGGTCTACGTTAGAAGCATTCTAGAGTCCCTGCGTTTGACCTTGGACTTACCAGGAAACTTAATTTAGATTTATACTTGGATCTGACTTAAGAGAAGTTGTACGCATTCACAAGATGTGCATGCATCCACTACCAACGCATCGCCTGCTTCTCTTATCTAGAGAGAAATCACTTTTTCATCCATCTCCATTCATCAAGTTGATTCATCACCATTCTCCTCCATCATTTTAAACATGTTTAGAATCAAAATCATGAGGCGAACAAATCCCAAAATGAGTGTCTTACAAAATTTCTTATAAAGAATGGTTATCCAAGAGGTGGTATTGACAAGACCTTGTTCAGTAAGAAATCACAGAGACGGTTTGTTATAGCTCACATTTATGTTGATGATATTGTTTTTGGGGGGCTGTTTCAATAAATGGTGGATCATTTTTTTCAACAACTTAAAAATGAATTCAAGATGAGCATGATTTGTGAGTTAACCTATTCTTTGAGTTTTCAGATCAAACAAATTAAAGACAAAATATTCATATCTCCAAGTAAATATGCCAAGTACATAGTTAAAAAAGTTTGGTCATGAGAAAGCTTCTCTAAAACGCACTCCTGCCCTTATTCATGTAAAAGTGTCAAAAGACTCTGATGGTCCAAAAGTCGATGAGTGTCTCTATCGAAGTCTAATTAGGAGTTTATTATATCTCATTCCCAGCAAGTGTGACATAGCATTTTGTGAAGGGATCTATGCAAGATATCAATTTTGTCCAAAGGCAAGTCACTTGCTTAATTTAAAGAAAATAATCAAATATATTAATGACACTTGTGAATACGACCTTTTGTATTCCTTTGATATAAACAACTCCTCGGTGGGTTATTGTGATGCTGACTGGGATCGTAGTTTAGAAGAGAAAAAGTACCTCAAAAGGATGTTTCTTTCTTGGAAATAATCTGATCTCATATTTAGCAAGAAACAAAATAGTAGCTCCTTGTCTACAATTGAAGCGGAATATATTGCAGTGGGGAGTGGGTGCACACGATTACTCTAAATGCAACGAATGTTACAGGAGTATGATGTTGCACAAGATGTTATGATTGTTTACTGTGACAACCTTGATACCATAAATATGTCCAAAGATCCAATCCAACATAGCAAGACAAAGCACATAGATATCTGCCATCGTTTCATTCGAGAACTTGTTGGGAGCAAGCAAATTACCCTTGAGCATGTTAGTTCTGAAAAACAAATTGTTGACATCTTCACTAAACCTTTTGATGCGAATCAGTTTGAAGCCCTACAAGCAGCTTTGGGCCTTTGCACAATCAATTTATAGCAGTTAGCTACTTTGTTGGTCATATGGGCTGGTTGGGCCATCTTATGCATCAGGCTCAAGTTGAAAAAGCTATCCAGAATATTAAAGCAGCCCACTGTGGGACAGTTAAGTTTGCATTTAATTACCCTTTAATTTTGTTTGGTGTTGTGTGGTACTGGTAGTTAACATTTGAATTTGCAAACACTCTCTTCGTGCTGGTTCAACTTCCATTCCACGTTGTTGAGTTCAACCTCTTTGCTCAACCGTCTCCATGTGTTTCCTGCTTTGAAATGGTGAATATTTAGCGAGGAGTTTCACAATTAGGAGTCTACCATGGTGCGTTACAAAGAGAAGGCGAATCGTAAGAAATTTGTCGAAGGATCGTAATGCCTATGGTATTCACATGCGTGGTCTTTCTGGTTCCTCTAGAGGTTTGTCCAGTTCTTCTAAAACTACCAAACGTAAACCTTCTAATGGTTCAGAATCTACTGAATCTCGAAGTCATAACTTGAACACGACCTCGTTAAACATGACTGGCCTGGCTAGTGAAGGTATTGAAATTGTTCCGAACTCTGAGAATCCTTCTGATAGTAGTCTGGGAATATTTGATATTGGTCGTAAGAAAGATAGTCAGGTTGTTGAAAAATCAAGTCATGCATCTAAAATCGCTTCGTCTGCTCAAATAGATGGGACTAGGGTCACTGACAATGTTAATGTTGCAAGCAGTTCTCAAGAGCCCTGTACTAGTCTTCCCAAATGTTCATGTCTCTAGAAATGATGGAACCACTAAAGTTGACAATGTTGAGACTGTTTGTTTGAATGAAAATCTCCCTCTGTCTTCTCATATGCATGTCAGTCAGTCTGAGTCTAAAAATGTTCGGGAGTCTGATATCTCTTAGAGTTCTAGTGATAATCTTGATGCTGAAATAGTTAAAGATGCATCTCCTAATGTTCACAAAATTACTAAAGTGGTTGCTACCTTGAAGAACGATTCCCTAGTATGTCCTACTGAGATTTGCTCTGATGATAATGTTCCTTTAAAAAGAATGTTTGACAGACAGAAGAAAATTGTTACAAAAAATGTAGGAAAGTCTTTGGAAACATCTGGTCATGCTTCTGTAGAGGACAATTCTCAAGATGAAAAGCATGTGTCAGTTTGATAGGAAACTGATCGTTTAAAATGTATTTATTGATAAAGTATGATTACTCAGTCATATATCAAAACAACTAAATGATCTACATATACTTTACTAAACGATGATAGACAAGCAACCACTACACGATCGCTTACACTTACTACATGATCGCTCTATCTTCTACACGATCGCTTACAATTACTACACGATCGTCGGGACCCTTCTACACGATCCCCTAGTAGATGAAGTAGACGATGAGCAGTACTCCTCTGCTGCTTCTACACGATTAATGCAGCCCGAACTCCCACACACGAGAGCTCACTTCCCTCACCCAAGATATTCAGTCCTTCAACGCCTCCTCTTTCCCCTTCCCTCTTCTTTTAAATCAACCGAATTGAAAGTCACTTAACTGTGGTCCCCAACCTCTTTAACCGCCGCAACTTCCACTTTTCCCATATTACCCTTATTCTTCCTTCTTTGATACTGCAGTACAATCGGAGGCCTATCATTACCTCCCCCCTTCACCTTTACCTTGTCCTTAAGGTAAAATTCTAAAAACTGATTCTGAAAATCATGCAACACCTCCCAAGTCGCCTCATGCTCCGACAGCCCTTTCCATTTCACATAAACCTCACACCCCCGATGAGACAACTGAGGCTAAGAGCCCAATACAGCCTCTGGTTTAGGTAACCAGGTATGGTTTTCATTGACTAAAGGATCTACTGATGAATTTCCTTCTGGTTGTCCAATCACCTTTTTGAGTTGTGAAACATGGAAAACTGGATGGATTGACACTGTTTATGGAAGCTCCAATTTGTAAGCTACCGATCCCACCCTATCAATAACTTGATATGGGCCATAATACTTGGGGGACAATTTGATATATCGTTTTTGTCGTATTGAGATCTGGCGATAGGGACGCAGCTTCAGCCATACCCACTCTCTGATTTGAAATTCTACATCCATTCTCTTCTTATCTGAAAATTTCTTCATTTTCTCTTGAGCAACCCTCAAATGCTCCTTAAGTACACGCAAGGCAACATCCCTGTCTCGCATCTGTCGGTCCAATGTTGCATTCGAAGTGCAATCATCCCCATAATAGATCAACACTGGAGGAAGGCGTCCATAAACAATTTGAAAAGGGGAAAAACTAGTGGAGACATTATACGTAGTATTATACCAGTACTCTGCCCAATGCAACCAAATAATCCACTCTTTTGGACGCTCCCTACAGAAACACCTCAAGTACATTTCTACGCTGCGATTCACCACCTCTATCTAACCATCCAAATAAGGATGATATGCTATGCTGCGATGAAGCTTGGTACCCGAAAACCTAAACAATTCTTGCCAGAAGTGGCTCACAAACACCTTGTCTCGGTCCGAGACAATAGACTTCGGCACTCGTGCAACTTCACCATTTTCTACAAAATACATCTGCTACAACACAAGCATTCAGAGGATGTTTTAAGGCCAAGAAATGAGCATACTTGCTCAATCTGTCCACTACTACTAAGATCACATCATACCCTTTGGCTTTGGGTAAGCCTTCAATAAAATCCATCAATATGTCAACCCATACAACATTAAGAATAGAGAGCGACATTAACAGCCCTACTAGATACAATGCTAAAGATTTGTTCTTCTAGCAGACCACACCTTCTTCCACATATTCCTTAACAGCTCTCTTCATCCCTTCCCAATACAATTCCCCTGATACTATTTTATATGTTCTCAGAAATCTCGAATGACCACCAAAAATAGAGTCATGATATGTATGCATGATAGTAGGTATCAAAGACGAAGTACTTGAAAGTACTAACCTCCCTTTGTGTTTCAGCACGCCCCGATGGAGAGAAAAATCTTGTACTTCGTCCTCCTTCGTAGTACACAGCCCTTGATTCGTTGTAACCGATGATCCTGCTCTATTTCCTTCTGAATTATAGCCATATCGATCATAGTAGGAGCCGACAACTAAGCCAACTGAGTCTCCAAATCCACTATGGACAACACATCCGCGGCTCCATTCTCCAATCCTGGACGATAAACTACTTCAAAATCATAACCAAGCAATTTAGCAACCCATTTTTAATGTTGCGGTTGTATCGTCCTCTGCTCAAGCAAAAACTTCAATGCTTTTGGATCAATTTTAATGACAAATCGTCTTTCCAACAAGTAAGGTTGCCACCTTTGGACGGCCCGCACCTTCTCCGGATCTACCTCTACTCCTTGCTTTGAAATGATATGCCCTAAATACTCCACTCCATCCTTTGCAAATCGACATTTCTTCCTATTAGCATCAAGCTCATTCTCCCTTAACACTGATAGTACCACCTCTAGATGCTACAAATGTTCCTCTAGACTTCTATTATACACTAGTATATCATCAAAGAATACTAACACAAAATGATGTAAGTAAGGCTTGAATATGGTATTCATCAGTGCCTGCAATGTGGAAGGTGCATTGGTTAAACCAAAAGGCATTACCATGAATACATAATGTCCTTCATGTGTCCCGAAGGCAGTCTTCTCCACATCCCTCGAGTTCATCCTGTTTTGATGGTAACCCGACTTCAAGTCCAGCTTAGAGAATAAAGTAGCTCCATTCAATTCATCAAAAAGCTCTTCCACCATTGGAATCGGGAATTTGTCCGGAATGGTGGTAGTGTTAAGAGCATGGTAATCCACACAAAATTTTCACCCTCCATCCTTCTTTCTAACCAGTAGAATAGGGCTTGAGTAGGGACTGGTACTTGGTCTAATGATGCCCAAATCCAACATTTCCTCAACCAATTTCTCCATCTCTGTCTTTTGGTGATACACATATCGGTATGGTTGAACATTTATTGGGCTGGTTCCTTCCTTCAAGTGCATATGGTGCTCTATACTTCGACGAGGAGGCAATTCCTCTAGCCATTCAAATACATCCTTAAACTTAGTTAACAAGGTTGATAAAGATTCTGGTATTGTGTCGATTTCCTCACTTCCGTATTGCTCCGCCACAAATTTACCTTCGTCCATCATTCTACATTCAACCAAAAAACCTTGATCTTTAGCTGCCCAAGTCTTCACCATACATTTCAGATTAATTCTTGCTTTCGTCATACTTGGATCACCCTGCAAGGTAACTTTTCGACCCTCATAAACAAAAGTCATTGTTAAATTCTGCCAATCGACCTCTGTTTTTCCCAAAGAGTGTAGCCACTGCATCCCCAAAATCACATCTACACTTGCTAGCTCTAATGGCAGGAAGTTATCATTCACATTCCATTCTCCTATCATCATTTTCACATTCTTACATACTCCCTTACCTCACACCGCGACTCTCGATCCCAAAACTACCCTGTAATTTTTCGTTTCTGTGAATTCCAACTCCAAATGATTTGCTATTCCTTCTGATATGAAGTTATGGGTAGCTCCACAGTCAACCAGTATTACCATAGTTCCCCTTTGATCCCCCTTTAATCTTCATTGTTCGAGGATTCGTCAAACCAACAACCGAATTCACAGAGAGTTCCACAATCGGCGAGACTTCTTCATTCACGGTTAACATGTTCAATTCCAACGTCTCCTCTCTCATTTCGTCTTCTTCGTGCAATTCCAATTCTTCACCGGATGAATGCACAACAAGTAGCCTAAGTTCTCTAAGTTCACGCCTTTTGCACCGATATCCCACGGTATATTTTTCATCGCATAAAAAACAAAGTCTTTTCTCTCTCTTCGTCTGGAATTCAGCGTCTGTTCACCTCCTTGTCGAAGTTTCTCTCCAGTTATCGTCAGTCGACACACCTTGCAATGTAATTGTCCTCATCGGAAATATCTCTCCTGACTTCCCTCTTTCTTTCATATCACTACTACTTCCCGATTTACTCACATTTTCAATATTAAAGTTCGAAGAATTCGAGTTTTGAATCTTACCTCCGAACATTCGCGCCCGACCCACTTCGACCCATGCATTCTCTCTATCTTCAACACGTTGTGCTAACGACATCATTTGCGCTAGCTCCGACGGTTCCCAACATTCGACCTCAGCTTTTATCCATGGTCCTAAACCGTTCATGAATGTCTCTTCCAACACTTCGTTCGGTAGGTGTGGTACTGGCGCCACCAATTTATCAAACAGATTTCGATATGCTTCTACAGTGGTTTCTTATTTGATAACAAAGAATCTACCACAAATCGATCCCTCTCTTAAAGATTGGAATCGAACTAACATTCTTCGCTTCAGATCTTCCCAATCTTTGAACGACTCCCTACCTTCCTTAGATCGGTACAAGTCTTACGACTGTCTCTTATACACATCTAGATGTGTATAAGAGACAGCGCCTATACTTTCCTTAGACTGATACCAGTCTAAGGCGGTGCCGTCGAAACTCACAACCGCCACTGTCATCTTCTTGAATTCCATCAGTTTATGAATTTGAAAATAGTGATCTGCTCTGAATAGCCTGCATCTGCCTCACTTCCGCTAAATATCGGCATCTCGACTTTCTTGAATTTGCTTCAATTGCAAGTTGCTTCTTCACCCACTACTTTAACTGAAATATTCGTTCTACAAACATTATTGTTGTTCGATCCTTCCATCTCTTCCATCACTTTTGTTTTTCCCTTTGCCATTTCTGTAACATACGAAGTGAGCATTTCTTGATGTTTCTCTGCTTGCAATTTCAATCGTTCAATACTTCTTGCTAACGACGCTAAATTCTCCTCTATGGTTGGTAATTTCTACATTTCGACTCTGAGTCCAGAGATCTCCTGGTCTAGCAACTCCAACTTTTCTTCAAATCATTTTTTAGCCATGCTTGCCCAAATTGTTGCTCTGATACCAATTTGATAGGAAACTGATCGTTTAAAATGTATTTATTGATAAAGTGTGATTACTCGGTCGTATATCAAAACAGCTAAACGATTTACATATACTTTGCTAAACGATGACAGACAGGCAACAACTACACGATCGCTTATACTTACTACACTATTGCTCTATCTTCTACACGATTTCTTACACTTACTACACGATCGCTTACAATTACTACACAATCGCTTATAACTACTACACGATCGCCGAAACCCTTCTACACGATCGCCTAGTAGATGAAGTAGACGATGAGCAGTACTCCTCTGTTGCTTCTACACGATCAATCTAACCCGAACTCCTACACATGAGAGCTCACTTCCCTTACCTAAGATATTCAGTTCTTCAATGCCTCCTCTTTCCACTTCCTTTTTCTTTTAAATGAGAACTTCTCCCAACCAAATCTAAAGTCACTTAGCTGTGGTCCCCAACCTCTTTAACCGACGTAACTTCCACTTTTCCCATATTACCCTTATTCTTCTTTCTTTGATACTGCAATACAATTGGAGGCTTATCATTGTTTTGTCTAAGGACTGGGGTCTTGAGAGCAGCCTTGATGATGCCCTTCCTACCTATGGTCCTACTACCAGAAAAACCTCAAAAGCAGGAGTGAAAAAAAGGGACTCTTCTGCTTAACCTGTTGTACCTTTAGATGGCGTTTCATTCCATTCTATGGAAGCTGTTAGTATGTGGAAATTCATTACTAATCAGTTGATTGTTGAAGAGTAGGAATTGTTTAAGAGTACTCAGGAATGCATTGAGATCATGGGTCTAATTGTAAAGGCTAGTTTGGTGGAAACAATGTTGAATGTTGGTCCCTTTTATCCTCAAATTGTTAATGAATTTATTGCTAATCTTCCAAGAGACTTAGACAAGCCTTCCAGTCCTAATTTTAAAAGGGTTCATATAAGGCAGCATTTGTTTATTTTCTCTCTTGCTCTTGTTAATAAATGTCTTGACTGTGAAGTTGAAGTAAATGTTACTACTGAGCGACCTTCCTCTAGAGATATGGTATTGGAATTGACAAGAAGCACTAAATGTGTTTGGCCTAAGATTGAAGGTTGAAATTGATATAACAAAAAATTGAAGAATATAAATTGATATTTACTCTAAAAAATTACTTGATAAGATTGTAATTTTACACAGATGTACGAAAGAGAAAGTAAAAGAAAAAATAGATCAATTTCTATATCCCTAAATAGTCATTAAAAACATTCAAAATCTATATCCAAAATTGATAAAAATAAATAATTAAAAAGCAATCAGGAATTATATTGGAAAGAATCTAAATGCACTGAAATTATTCTGTTTAAGAAAAAAATATTACAAAAATTTTCCTTTTACCGTAGTCGATATAACCCTAAATCTCAAACTATCAAATTTTTTCAGTTAAACCTTTTCATTGCATTTCTTTACCTTTTTCTTTTTCCCTTTCATAGCCTAAACAAAAGTCCTTAAACTCCTCTTCCTATCATTTACTTTGCTCACTAGAAAATGACAAGTCACTCATTTAAATCTCCCACCCTCTCCAATTAGATGGTCGAAACGCATTAATGAAAGAAAAAGCGTATGTTTTGCTTAATAATTATATATAAAGATATAGTCATCATATAAACTTCAATGGTCTCATCCATTCGTCTTTCTCAAACTATATTAATTCAATATTAGACGAAAAGTCTGTATAATGAAAATAAACATTTCTATATATGTAAAAAAAAAAATTAGAAGAACTTTGATTTATGCCTTTAGATCTATATATATTCATTAGCTTAAGATCATCTCTCCAACTAATAACCTTACATACATCCTTTTTTAGGAGGCCTACATCTTGTATACCGTTTCTATAACTTAGAGTTAAGTTGAGAGGTTCGAATCCTTGAATATTTTAATCGAGAGTTTATATATGTAAACCAATTAGGTTATATAGTTAATTGAGATTCAAGAATCTTCCTCCGAACTAAAATTTGCGAAAATGACTCATCCATATCATTCCAAACTTCCTCTTAAAAAAAGAATTAATCAAATCATCTACATCAATTGATCCAATTCACAAAATCATTTTTAAAAAAAAGGGGTAAACAATAAATAAATAAAGAAGGAGGAATAATCTCAAACATGGGAAGGTTGAGAAAATGGTGAAGGAATATCTTCAGGGTTTCTCCCAGGCTTAACCCATCTCCCAAACCTATTCTTAATCAATCCTTTATGTGGCAATTGATACCAAAACTGAGGAATTCTCAATTCTTCCACAAGCATATCACTCCCTTTGTTCACCAACGCCACATCCCTTCTCGAATTCCACCTAAATTTCCCTTTCCTACTAACAAACCCATCTACCAAATGCAAATATATCTCCAAATTATGACTCCCCGTCATGTCGGATTCCCTCTTCAAATACGGCGACATATACATATCCATCCTCAATTCCTTCCCCACATGTCGATACACCCAATTCAACTTCCCCGTCACCAAGCTCAACTTGTTCACTATCGAATTCACAAACAAACCCGGAAGTTTTGGAACAATGTCTTGTCCGATCACTACACGTAGCGTTTTCACTCCCATTTCGTTTAATTTCTCTCTAAACGTTAAATTCCCAACTCTCGGAGCTCCGAATGACACCACGCTGATGTGTACGCCCGTCGGGAATAAAACCCCTGCTTCGTACGCTGTTAACAGAGACAGAGCACCGCCGAGACTGTGCCCTGTTATGGTTAAACTGATTTCTCTGTCGCCTTTTTCTTTGAAGAAATTTATTAGTCTGTTTAACTCTTCCATTACTTGCTCCGATGCGCTGGTTTTGTTGAATTTTGATTCCTCGTCTTTGGATTTGTAAATTGTTAAAAACCCACGTTGGACTTTCACTTTCTTGTCGCTCCGGTCGATTTTCTTCAACTTGGTTTTTAAATCGATATACCATTCCGTCGGTGTAACCGTCCCTCTCCAAGCAACGAGGATATCTCTCCGCCCGATTCTGTCACTTTCTTCATCGGTGCTAACGGCGACAAATCCCATCCAATTCGAATCCCGGCTCCAGACTTCGCCGATTTTGGAGCTTTCGAACCAATCAGGGCCGTCAACAGGGGACAACGCGTAGATGTATTTTGTAACTTTGTAGCCGTTTTGAGCTAAACCCAATTCGTTGAAGAGTTTGTGGCGGTTGTATCTGCAACTACCGCAGAATTCAGAAAGTGGGTCGAAGTCAAAAGCGTCGTAAGTTGCTTGAGCGAATTCGCCGTATTTGACGATTTCACGGCGGAGGAAAGGGTGGAGAGGGTCGAGGAGGCCGTCCCAGTCGGAGGCGCCGTGGAGGTCACGCCAGACGGCGGAGATGTTTTCACGAGGGGAGAGTGTGGGAGTCATGTGGTTGCCGAAATCGATGAAATCGGCGGCGCGGAGTGGCATACGGAGGAGGGAAGCGAGGGGTTTGGCTAAACGGAGTTCGTTTTTCTTGGAGGAGGATCTGGATTGGTGTACTACTAATGGTGAAACGATGCCGTTTACCGGAGTGTTGGTGGGGATGGCGGTGGAACATGTGAGACGGCGGCGTTGGTTGTGTAGAGAAGAAGAAATGGCGGATCTAATGGCTTTTAATCGGATTCCGAATTTCAATTTCCAATACCATTTTGTTTTCTTTGTTCCGTTTCTCAACATTGTTACTCTTTTCATTGCTACTCCTCTTGGGGTAGCCATTTTCGCCTCCATGGCTGAACTAAAACCCAACAGATTTCGGTTGCCGGCGACAGAGAGAGAGACAGACAGAGACAAAAGACAGAATTTTTCTTTTGAAAAAACGGAAATGTTTTGTTTTGGGGATGAAATGGATTGGATTAGTTGCGAATTTATAGAAGGGGAAGTTGGCGACTTTGAATTTGAATCTTTACTTTCGCACGTTTTTGAGGGACCGTGAAGGTGGTGACATGGGAGAAACTTCTTACTGTTGAGTTTGACTAACATTATAGTCGGTCAAAGATGATGGTAAATAGGATATTATATGTAATTTTAAAACGCTTAAAATTATTTTTATTATTTTTAAAATTATTAAAAATATATTTTTAATTACTCAAAATTCATATTAATAGTATTAGAAATTAAACTGATTTAGAGTGACTTAATGTGTGTTTCAGAATTATTATAAACAAGATAAAATTGATTTTACATTTTGTAATCACTCTCAAATATAATTGAAAACGTTAAAAATCACTTTTAATTCATAAACTTTTATAGAATTACCAATTTACTCCTTAAACTTTAGTTTGTTTTATATACTTTTAATTCTATAACAATTTAGTCCCTAAATTTTACTATGAAATAATTTAGTCATTTGGTCCTTATATTTTAATTTTGTAATAATTTAGTCCTTATCCTAAAAATTAGGGATAAGATTTAACGAGATTTTTCTTACATAAATAAGATTAATAAACTAATTGGAGACTCAATATTTTTATAAAATATAAAGTCTACATCATAAAACTTTAAAAATTGACATCTAATTTTGAGAAAAATTATGTGTGAACGAATAAATTATATTACAAATTTAAAAGTGCAATCATTAAATTGTTACATACTAAAGTTGAAAGACTAAATCGTTACAAATAAAAGTTTAAGAACCAAAAGCGTTTTTCAACGTTGGAAAAATCAAAGGAGCTTTAGTATTGATGAGATACATGAGATACTTTCTCCAATTGTAAATTGGTTTTGGGATGAAACCTCCCATTTCTAATATGATACAAGAGTCCATAAAGTCTAAACGAACATTTATACAAAACTAAAAAATTAGAATCATATCCAAGAAAGAATAGTGAACCCAAAGAAATATCATCTTTAGACAGTATTTGACATATTAGAAAAGTTAAGAAACCCTATAATATTTATTTGATAAAATGTACACGAACTACTAATTTTATTATCAATATGTTATCTAAATAATCTATAAAGTTCAAATTAGTTGGTAAAAAAGTAAAAAAATCGAAAATTGGTAAATCAAAGAAGCTAACAATTGATTTACATTGCGAAGAAAATATAGAACGTTCTTCTTCTTGATCATGTCAATTTGCGTGGTAATAAATGCATGAGGGCCTATTTGCAAATAAAATAATCTTAGATCTAAGAAGGATGGGACCTAAATTTTGGGAAAATTTTCAGAGCCGCCGGGTAAGAATTAAGTATTTTAAAAATTTATTCCGTTCAATTATGTAAATTGTGGGACATGGCTGGCTGGCTGCTAATAATTTATATGACTTGGGGGAAATTGGTCCGAGAGATTAGGTACTGTGAAGTTTCCAAGAACTTGTTTGCAACGTTAAGATTTGGTAAATATGAGTAATTTGATATNATTTGTAGCGAATTTATGGGTTGAAAATCATTCCTTCTAATTGGAGAAATAGTCTTATTGACTTTAATTAAGAAAAGAGAGAGAGAAAAAGACATAATACGGTTATTATTTGTACTATCACTATGACAAGCAATAATAATGGTATACTAATTCTTTCTTCACAATTCAAATCATCTTTATAAAATAATCAACAGAAAAATAACAAAAATAATGGTGATATCATATGGACAAAATGTATAAATCATAAATTAAAATACATCTTATCATTAATATAGGTTAAGATTGAAGACAATTTTATTTATGTTAAAATATATTTTATGATAATTTTAAAAACTATATTTGTCAACATCTCGATGATGATTAATAAAAAATAACAAAGAAAAAAATTACATGTATTATGAATTTGAGGAACACAACGGAAATATAAATGTCAATAAAATATAATATTAAAATAAATAAATATATAAAATAAAATAAATAACGCAAGTAAATAAAATAACAAATTATGAACTTCTCCAATTTCTCAAAACATTTTGGAATTTATCCATTATGTGTCTTTCAAAACGCACAAAATGCCACTATTTTTAAGTAATTTGACAAGTAAGAAGTAAATTACATGAACACTAAGAATGAGTATTTACATGAAACATGGACTATACTTTGAAAATTGGAAGTATGGCGTATGGTCAGTGGACACTAAACATGAATATCTAATAGACATCTATTTTCTTATAATATTTATAATAACATGCACCACATTTTTGGGAAGTACAATTATCTTAAAGCCGCCCTATTGTGGTAAAGGGTTTGGTTCATAATATACCAAATTTATTCTTCCTTTGATTATCATCCAGTCCAATTTTTTATTTTAATGTTATAAATAATACTAAAATATATGAATTAGACCAACAATTTAAGACAACAAATGGAAATTCAACATATATATTATTAATCTAATGATAATTTTTATCAATCATTTCAAAGGAAAATTAAGTAATTTAATGTTAAGGCTTGATTGAGATTAGGCACAAGGAATTTTCAAAAATTCTTCACCTGAATTTTTAAAAAATGGCTGCTTCCTTTTTAGTCAATATATATATATATACTCTTTCCCCCCTTTTTCTAGAAGAAAACAAGTTCCATAGTTTTATTTAACATTGATATAGTATATATTTATATATGTGGACCTAAAATATAGACCTAATATAGAATAATTTTAAGTTTGAATCATTGAGTTAAAATTACTGCCATTGCTTGAGAAATTACTCAAAGAAAGTAAAACAAAGAGAGTAGTAGTAATTACCCTATAGTGGGGAAGTTGTTATTATTATTATTATTATTATTTAGAAGGAAGTTATCTTTTTCATAAAAGTTCCATTAGTGTACTCTTGATTAGTTTAGCCATATTGAAATTATATATCAACATATTGACAAGTGACAATTAGTAAATTAAGAGAGGTTGCTATTATATATCCCATATAATAAGATATGAGTTGGGGTAATTTTGGACCCGTAAAAGAAAAAAGATAAAAGTAAAACTAAGAAAATTACCTAATCTAAAAAATGGATCCAAGATCGACATGATGCAGGCCCAAGAGAGCTCCTTATATTAGGTTTGGTTAGTTGGCAATATTTGTTTAAGTTGTAACGTGGTGCTTCTGCTACAGATGTTAGATGAAATTAAATGTCTTACCACTTATGGTATCTGATAGTTTGTTGTTATCTCAACATGCGATTCGTCCAGATCTTTACTATCCTTATCAGGAAGATTTTGGCATTCCTTCATTGAATTTATTTTCTCTTTCTCTTTTTTTGTGGGAGTCAAAATTATGTTAGGGTTTCCTTATTTATTCCCCTGCATATTTAAGGGATATAATATTGATTCCTAAGATTGGAGATTTTGTAAAAGAGATAGATGATTGTTGGTCGCGATGTGTGAAGTTGAGAGGTTGTTTCTTCAGTTTCCTTTGAGGAGAAGGCGGTGTGTCTATTGCCTAAATGTGACATTCCAAATTTTTATGTAATTTAAATTCAATTATTTTGTAATATTTGAGAATTATTTTGAATTTTGAGGTTAAATTGAATTATTGTAAAAAGATAATTCAATTTAAAATTTTTTCTTTAGTGAAGGACTTTTGGAATTAAAGTTTTAAATTAAGGAGAATTTGGGATTGACTTCAAATTTAATTTAATTTAGGAAATTGAATTAAAATTAGGAGATTTAGAATTTGTTTACAACTAGGAAAAGGAAATAGGATTATTTTGTTTTGTTAAGGATTAAAGATTTAAGAGATTTGGAGATTTGAATTCCTAAAGAAATTTAAATTGGATTTGGAATTTAAATATATATACACATATATACATAAACGAAAAGAGTTGGGATTTTGAAATTCAAGAGGGAAAAGGAAACACCCGATTGTCCAGCTCTAGCTGTACCGCCTCCCTCCTACACACGTTTAGCTATCAACCCAACCGTCGTTGTCGTCTGCATGCTATGAGTTATGAGATATTATGCTATCAATTCATGAATTTATATTATAATTTCATGATAATGGACCATTTTATTGCATGTTTCTTGAAAGACCAAATTAGTGACGATTGCTCTCCTATCTGTAGTTATGTGCACCTCAGATTCAGTTATGTGCGCCTTCGAGTTCACCAGATTATGTGCATCTTCAGGTTACTAGATTATGTGTACCTTCGGTTCACCAAATTATGTGTGCTTTTAAACTTTTTATGAGAATTTTCTAGTTTTGTTTTATGGTTTTAAGATACCCTGTTAAATGAATTTCAGTTATTTTGTTTTAGTAAAGTTAATTATTTTCTGCTATTTATTTGGTTTTACTAAGACATGAAAAAAATGTCAATTTGAGTTGTATGCATGCATGTCTACAGTAATGACCTAATTTAAGTCCTAGAGAGTCGGGTCGTTACACTAAATGTTTTCATATAAAGAATATAGTTCAAGTCAATAGTGAAACTGGAAGTGGTTCCAAGCCTAGGGGAGCATAGGTTCATATAGTGAAGTGATCTTCAATTGAAAACAAGAAAAATAATCATATGCTGAGAAGGAATCTCTCATTGAGGGGGAGCCTAAGTATCTGTCCACTATTGTATCAATTCTTAGGAGGAGCCTAAACAATATAGAGAGGAAGTCTCACGCTTAGGGGAAGTTTAACTGCTAGTTCGAGAGTAGTGTTAGATGTGTATCATTGTTATTTTTTAATTATCTTCCTATGCATATCATCAATGACATGGGTGTACTTGGTGATTTGATCAATATGCATGATATCAGTACTTTTTTCTTTATAGATTATTTAATTTAATTTTTTAATTGGATAAGTCTTTAAGAAAAAGTATGTGAATGGCTACTCTAGCAAAGCATATGCTAAAAAGGCTAGTGTGTCGTATATCATTTTAATCTTTCCATGGGAGCTGTTTGTTTTATTGTATAGCATTTTCTTAATATAAAATATAAAACTACCTCATAACATGTACCATTTGCATGATATTATAATTTAATTTTAGTATATATATATAAAAAAATAGAGTTTAAAAATATTATAAATAATACAATAGTCTTTTACATTGTTTGACTCTGAATAGTTGTAATTATTTTGAAGACAAAGAAATAATAGTTTACAGATTTTACGTACCTATTTTTAGGTAGTTTTTTGTGTATAAATATCTGCATATTTACCAATCAGATATGTTACAGTGATATACCAAATAATTTTATATATGGTATGAAAAAAAAAAGGAGATGTTTTTAAATATAAAAATATGTTTAAAAATATTTACACTAAAAAGTTTCAAAAATACCAAGTTTTAAAAGTACTATACTTTTAGAACCTTTTACTATAAAGTGTAAATATTTTTAAACATATTTTTATATTTAAAAAGACCCTATTATTTAAAGAAAAATTAGTTTTTGTTTAAGTAAATAATTTTATAATTAGAAAAAATGAGTTATTTGATAACCTTTCTCCTTCCTTCATATTCTTTCAATTTCCTCTTGCATTCTTATATAAACACAAAAGTGTGCTGAAGGTGGGTGCTTGAAAAGTTGTTTCTGCTCTCAAAATTTAAGAAATACATTCATTTTCAAATTAATTTAGAAGTCTACATACTCTCTATGATTCTTTACCTTGAGAATACTGAGGTTTCCATATGGTGGTGCTCGATTGATTGTTGCATTTTTCATGATCAAAGTGTTCATTGTCCGTGATTTGAGAAGGAATCAATAAGAGATTAGTCTTCAAGGGTGTGTGACTTTTGAATTTCTTGTTCCTATTTTATTTCTTTACATAAATATGCTTAATAGATCTGGTATATCTTGTTTCTATCTTATATGCTTTCTGTATGTTATGTAAAATTAAAATAAGGATGCGATCGCTTCTACAACGGGTGCTCGCGTATCCTTTCGATTAGTATCAGAGCGAGCGTTTCGTCCTAATTTTAATCTTCATATGGATTGCAGATTAATGGTGGGGTTTAGATTCTACATAGAAGTATGTTGAATATGGTTTGCTCATTTGGATGTTTTCGGGATTGGTTTTAGTTTTTCTATCATTTTTTATTCGATATGTAAAGAACCTGTAGTTTTGGACATTTTTTTGTATGCTATTGAGTCTATAGATCGCGTACGTGTCATTCATGACAATATTTTGGCTTCGATTTGGTGGAACATGGAGCAAGAATCGAGAACTACGGATGAATGGGTGAAGAACTGTAAGTATTCTACCTTACAGCATCGGACTTCATCGTTGCAACACTGGCCTAATGCTATAAGGAAAAATCCTCAACATCACAACACTCAAATTGCAGTGTTGCACCACTGCATGGAGCATCATGACACTGCGAGCGACATAACGATAAGCACTGAAAAGACGCCAACGTCACAACGCTGGTGAAAAGCGTTGCGACGTTCTGGATTTGAAGAGGCACGCGCGTTTCAACTTCCAGTCCGACGGTTTGACTCCCTAGTGGTTCGGTTCAAACAATTTTCTTCAGTTTTTTTTTAATAATTTAGTTTTGCTTTCTTTTGGTTTAATTAAATTAACTTAATTAAAGGTTTAGGAAGTCAATTTCATTCCAAATTGATGCTTTTATTTATGCATTTGATGTATAATTATTTTATTTTTGAATATATGTCATAATGTATGTCATATAGAAAAATCTCATTATAGGAAATACATATGTTCATGTACCATTTTTTTAATATAAATTTTATATTATAAGATTTCATGATATATTAAGCATATTCATGTATTATTTATATTATAATTGTTATAATATATAGTTTAGATGTATACATATATATTTTGTTATTTTATATATATAATCGTTTTATATGTAATGTAATGTAAAAGGAATTGCATGCTAACATAGGTTAAATCGTGTTCAAATAGTTTAAAATTGATTTCATATTAGACCTATGTGTTGGTTTTTATATCCTAAAACTCGTAGTTTGTAAATTAATAAACATATTTTGTTTTGTTTTTCGATAAAATTGTTATTGAAATTGTAATCTTGAATCCAATAAACTAAGGTCCTGAGGATATTTAATGTACTTTGAACTTTATGTAGTAACATAAATATGGATCAAGTTCAAATATATAGCCTAAAAATGGTCTATAGTAAAGGGATAAGATTGAGCGCCTTGTTCTGGGGACACTATGGATGCGACCCACTTTGTAGTTAGTACAAACAATGTGATCCTGAATCATTCATATAGAGATATGTGAGTGGGGGCATCCTATGCAATGAGTTTGCATAAGACTGAACCATGAAATAGTCACTTTTTATGTTCTAAACGCCGTTTTATGTATAAAACTGACTATTTCGTTAATTGATGACCTAGGTAACTTAATCTTAATCCTGAGCTAACTATGAACTCCTATTCACTTGAAATTATCCTTAGATCTGCATAGGTGAGGGCAGCTCATTATCGCTGGCACAATAAGCCTCCCATTTCAGGGGTAAGATCAAGTGGATAACTGGGAACATAGGGTGTAAGATGGAATTCACTTCTACCCGTTATAGGGATAGTAGATAGGTTGTTCCCTTTAATACTGAATCTAGGTCTTGAACAAGGGCCCCAACCCTCTCCTTGGTCTGAGAGGGTTTCGTTTTTATAGGTTCGGACCTTAAACCAATTGTTCATTAGAGGATCAGTGAAAATTAAACGGTTTTTATGACTAGCCGAGATTACGAACAACTTGTGAAGGATTAGCTTACTAATCATGGTTATATCAAAAGGACACAAATATATCTATAGTGAGAGGTGCAACTACGGGACTATAGTGGAATGATCCGTTGTTAACGAATGTTGATTAGCTCTGTCTAAAGAGTTTAGCCAGCTAATCTAGCATTGGTTGAGCCCATGATCTATAAATCCATTGGTGTGAACAAATATATGTAATATAGTGGTCGGGTTTTTTTCAATTTAGAGATATAGCTTTAATATTTAAATGTGATTTAAATATTCCAGAATATGAATATGTTCATATTCGGAAGCTTCGAAAATAATGGAAATGTCAAAGATGTAAAAAGTCAAAGAGTTGACTTTTGACTTTGAAAAGTTCAAAACTTTGACCGACCTTATATTCAAATGTGATTTAAATTTCGAGAAAATGAATACAGATTCATGCTTCGGGAGGTCAAAATTAGTCAACACGGAAAAATCATAAAAAGGTCAAATGTTGGACTTTTTGGTCAAAGTTTGACTTTTGACAAAATGACTATTTTGCCCTTGACTAAAGTTAGAGGAAAATCAAACTTTGTTGGATAATTCCACTAACAAAATAGTAGGGCTAGGTGTTGGTTTATAGTGGAGACATTAAGCCCACTTAGATGTGGATTCTAGGTGTTTGGCTTTTATGAATTTGTTTCATGCAATTGTTGCATGACTTTTTTCTATAATTGGGCTTTCAATTGAATAAATTTTTTTTCCCATTTTTCCAATTTTAGTTTTTAAAATTTGGGCTGGAAAAATCACAATTTTGGAGAAAATTTTTCAACCCAAACATAACCCAACCCAAAATTCATTTCCATTTCTTTTTCCATCTCTTTCTCTCTTGGTTCTTCATCCATCGGGTCCCAACAACCCGGTTCTGAGTCCAGAGGAATAGTAGGTCAACTCTAAGTGGTGAATCCGAAAGATTTCGGGTCGAGATTCAGCGAGGAAAAGTGATTTTTTGGGAGCTTCAAAAGGTAATTTTTTAATTTATTGTTTTTTCCTTCATTGCATGCTTTTTTCCTTTAATTTAAAAGCAATTAGAGTGTAATTAAATCCTCATTATGCTGCGTATGATCTCATGTTCCATCATGTGGTATCAGAGCGGTTCCAGATGGTTAAAGTGGTTTGAAGCCGGTTTTGGGAAGCTGGTTGCTATTTGTGTAATAAATTAGTTATTTGTTTGTTTTTAATGCCAAAAATCGGTCCCACTTTAGTGTTGTTACCTATTATACTTGTAATGTATAATGTTGTTTGATTATGTGTGCATATAGTATCCATATAGTTTTAAAAACTCCACCATAGGAAAAAGCATATGACATGCATTTGTTATATCTTATAAGGTTTAAAATTATACTATGGCATGCTTAGTTTTAATATAAGTATTATATTAAAGCATGTTTGATTGAATGAAGCATGTTATAGATGAATTCTCTAGGGTTATAATTGTATAATTTATTTTATAATTTTTATAAAATAACCTAGACTTATAAAATCTATAACAAAAGATAAGATGCATGCTCATTTAGGGTTAACCATCGAGCAAATCCTAATTTTCATAGAAAATAGATCGATATCTTGTAAACCGAAGTACAAGAAAACTCATCTACAAGATCTTGGCAAAAAGTCAGATAAGATGACTAAGGTTGAAGGTTTTAAAGTTGACGGTTCACGGAACACCTACTATCTAGAGATCAAAACCGGCGTCTGAGTTAGGTTAAACCGGTCTTTATGAGCATGCATAAGCAGTGTGAGGTATAAAAATTTGTTTTTCACCTAGACATCGTAGGTTAAAAATCCAGTATATAAAGTTTTACTCGGATTGAATCACCTAGACTTAGGATATGTTTAGTTAGCCGAAATGTATCGCTAAGTATTTTATACCCTACCGTGTAGAACACTTTAGCTGAGAGAAGTTTAAAATGTACTTTTAGCTCTAGCATCCCTAAGAGTTCACACCGTGAGATTCATGCTTGGCTTTGGGCCGCCCTGGGAGGGGACTCCATTAAGAGAGTATTTACATGAGTCATACAAGGTGAATAGGGGAAGTTGTTCATAGTAAGTGGGAGAAGGGAAGTGTGTCAACACATCCTATAGGTCTCTTTCCATTGAGATTTCCTATAATGCGCCTGCATGTCTGCCCTGGAGCGACCCTTACCAATCGGAGGGCTGTATTATAGCATTCGGAAACTCCGCGAAACTCTAGAAATTGATAGGGTCTCTCAGGTCCGTTTTTCATTCTTGTCTTTCCAAACTTCGGGAGCATAATGATTTTCGATCTTTGAGGTCTTGAAAATGGAGGGTCACACTTACGAGAATTACTAAGTGTTTAATAATTTATTGACCAAAGTGTGATAACTGAGTTTACTATAGGAATAAGAGTTATTTGGTGATAGTATCTAGTCAAGATAGTCTTGGTTCAAAAGAGAGGAATAATCGACTGCCCTTCGGTGGAGGTTACTCTAAACTTTTTGAAATATTGTTGCAAAATATAATATGAAAGGGTACATTATTAGTTTTTTTTGCTAAACTTGATTGGATTTAAAAGATGTTTTTTACTAAAAATGATATGTTTTTCTTTTCAGCATGACTAGCTCTTTAGTTCAACTATTAGCTTCTGAAAAACTTAACGGTGAAAACTACTCAACATGGAAAACAATCTGAATTCAACACTAGTAATAGATGACCTGAGATTTGTCTTAACTGAGGAATGTCATCAGGTCCTGCCTCGAAATAAGCACAAGGTAAATATGATTTACTAGATGCTGAAACATGTTTAGTGGAGTATGATACATCAACCTGGATATTGGATTCAGAAGCCACTAATCATATTTGCTTCTCTTTTCAGGAAACTAGTTCCTGGAAAAAGCTTGAAGAAGGCGAGATCACCCTCAAGGTGGAACATGAGAGGTTGTCTCGATCGAAGCAGTGGGAGACTTGAAGTTGTTTTTCAACGATAGTATTATCATACTTAAAAATGTTTTGTATGCTTCTAAAATGAGACGAAATTTAATATCT